>NW_015638028.1:363-4402 GCF_001515625.1 Sinocyclocheilus rhinocerous | reverse complement strand
TAACACATTCTGTTTACAATAAGTAACTTTGCACCTACATGTCTTCTAACTCTCATTAGAGTGTTAGTAGACTGTCTCCTTAATATCTGCTACATTTTTATTGTGATGGTCTCCCAACAGACATTCTACTGACTATAAGTAACTTTGCAAGTACATGTCAACTTATTCTAACCCTAACCCTACCAGCAGGGCCATCGCTAGTCGGGTGAAAGGTGGTAATGATTATAGGGGCCCACAACTGTGGGGGGCCCCGGCGATTACAACCGACTGCCTGAGGCTAGCATGAAAGTCGCTCAGGACAGTTGACAGGCCACTGCTTCACTTTGTCATGAAAGCTTATCATTTGCACGTGTTTTTAAGCCTTGCCAAATTAAAAATTCTAATAATTTTAAAGCATTCAAGCACAAGACGTGAAAGAACTCAACTGAGTAATTGTGCGCTGTGTTGGGTGCAGACACAGAGAGCCTTGTCTCAGACTGTGCGCAAACAGAATTAAATTCTCTTTCGTGTTGTCTTGCACTTGAGCAAATACACTTCATCAATTTAAACATTCAAGCACAAAAAGACGCGAAAGAGCTTAATTCAGCAACCGTGCGCTGTGTTCTGTGCACACAGCGCACACGCACAGAGCCACATCTCACAGCCCTTGAACACTGAATTGAGTTTTGCCTCTTCTTGCGCTTTAATCGACAAACACATACAAAATTATGTTGAAATACCTGTCTTGGCAAGTATCCTCGAAAAACTGTCAGTTGTTTTAAGTGAATGTAAACAGTTGAGAAAGAAATCGGATGTGTATCATTACGTTGGATCCATGCATTGTCTCTTAAAAAGAGAGAAAATCACTCACTGCTCTTGACTGAATTACTTTGTAGTTTTACCAATAATTAATCTATATTTAATTTATACAGTGAAGACATGCAATGCTATTTACATTTGATTATTCGGTTTCTGTACCTTAACACCTACAAACTTGAAAAACTTAAACATTGTTTAATTTGTATCTTTTTTTCTATTTATTTATTTGTGCTATTTACACAATTTCAAACAGGTCCCATGGGTACAACCTGCACCGGGGTCCCGCAAACCCCAGCTACGGCCCTGCCTACCAGTCTACTTATATTCTAACACTCTAATGGGAGTTAGTAGACATGTAGGTGCAACATTACTTATAGGAAACAGAATGTGATAAAGGGACCATCAAAATAAAGTGAAACCTTAATTTTCTGATCTCTTTAATAAACTGATCAAATGAATCATACCTGTGAACTCATGTACATATGGAGCCACCCACAGCAACAAGAGAGGCCTCAGAAAATAAAGAGCACAACAAGAGACCGACTCATTCAGAGACCCTAAAACAAAACCAGATAATAATATTAGCTGCACTCATAAACAAATATTTTACTGACGATATACTGCTTCAATAGCCAATCAATACTAAAACACTTACCTTCAGAAACACCCCAAAGGACAAAAGCAAGAAACATCAGAATATTTGGACAGAAAACTAGAGACATCTGAAGATAGAAAAATAGATCTAGAGAGAAAATACAAAATAACTCCAATTAAGTTAAATTATGTTTTAATGAAATATTGGTCCCACTTTATATTGGGTGTCTTAAATGGCAATGTATGTTACATGGTGTTCTGCAAAACTCTTATAAGATTCACAATAACTGCTACTGAGGTCAGGATACGGATTGGGTTAGGGTTAAGGTTAGGTTTATGGTAAGGTTAGTCAGGTTAAGGTCAACAATGTTTTTTCAAGATGCAATTACATGCAGGTAATTTAAATGTATTGTAGCGTCTGCGTAGAATCATGCATGATCTTTGGGGTTTTTTTTTCTGATCAAAACAACCAGACCAAATGTAAAAAAGGCCACACACAGGTTATATTCATAAATCGCTTTAGAGCGAATCCTGAAAAACTTTTTCATTCTGCGTCGCCCCATCAAGCTCTCGCTGGATCCCCCTTCTCTGCTATCAACGAGAGGAACATCTGTATGGAAAGCCAAATGGTTCAGAATTCGCCTGCTTTTCACCGCCGTATCAATATTAAAACGCCGTTTTCATAACGCCGCCATACGTTCAATAAGCGCTGTTAGGCGATAAGTTAACGGCAGATATGGCAAGCCAAGAGGTTCACATTTACGCTATAGATAAATCGCGTTTACATACAAAACACCTGATAGCAGACGCCGTAAAAAACGCCGTTCTGATTGCACAAAAGAGCACGTTATTTACGGCGTTTTCCTTGTAGTATAATGAGCCACGCCTACTGATTTCCACAGCCAGTAATATTGAACTGCTCTCACCCAATCAATGATGAACAGAACCAGACCAGACTAATTTACCACAGATCGTTTTAGCAGAAGAAGTGCCTGTGAACTGATAGGAAATATTTATGTACAAAGTAACTTTTTGTATATTTTCATCTCTACTAACATTGAATAGGCCGATTCCACGTCTTTAGCATACTTTTTGCCTACAAACAATGAAACAGTATGATAAAAAACAATATGATTTTCCTTTATAGATTACATTATGTGAGCGATGTGGATAAAAAATCAACACGGACCAAATACTTCTAAACGAACCAAAAACAGGAAGTAATGACAAGATGCGGCGCTATGCGACATGATTTGTCGACGTGGTGTAACCATAACAAAATGAGCAGAGGGCAACGTGGAGCAACGATGAGGTAAAGTGCCATTTATGAGCTCCTTGTGAGTTCGCGGGTGGTGAAAATAAAATTATATGTACATGCAAGAATTAGCGTGCTTAATCCAGCAGACGCAATTAGGTGTGTTCTACTTAAAGCGGCGCTGAGCGGACCGATCAGTTAATGGATGCTTTGATATCATACACCCGCAGCGCCGCTGTAAGTCTAACTAACCTTTTTTTTGGGGTGTTCGGTGAGTTCCGTCACGATATATATATCATTCAAGCCAACCAATCAGGTTGTGAACGTATCACTATGCCTTTAGGTTCGCTGTCAAAAATGCCAATGTGAACGCTAAACGAACCAGGACCAAATGTGTCATTTTCCTTTTTGGTCTGGACCAAATGAACCAAACGAACCGAACTACAAGTGTGAACACACCCTGACAGTCCACCACCTCAGAGTGTCACTTATGCAATGTCAGGACTATATGATGTACAATTCAAAAATCAAAGCCCTCCAAAAACTCAAATAAATTCTGTTTTGACTCCGCCAGGTGCTCTCACGGCTCCTAAGCCCGAGCCTCGTCAATGCTCCCGCTCGGCCAGACGCTACCTGTTTCCTAAACACCAGGGCCCCCGACCCAAGATAGCGTTGGACCCTGCGCCTCAGGCGTCATCCTGATCTGCGGGACAGGAAGAGGAAGGGGCCAAGTTTCGCTGCAGCCCGACCACCCCCCAAACAGCCTCTGTTGTGCCTCCGAGCACCCCATTCAGTTCCAGGTGCCGACGGCAGTGTGTTTGTGACCAAAAATACTGTTGTGAAGAAAAGGGCCCGTTCTAATCTCGTCCACACAACCATCTGCTGTTATAGCGAGAAAAATAAAACACAAACATTTTCAAAAAGAGAGCAAATTTCCTCTTCCACTCATTACGAGCGTCGGTTCCCCATTTGGCGGCCCACCGCTCGAACCAATCCAACCTCTTGCCACGCGGGCTGAGGCCTGGCAGGACATCCCCAGAGTGTCAGACTGGGTTATGGGGAAAATAAAACGAGGTTATACACTCTGCTCGAAGACCCCCGCGATTCAGCGGCGTGGTCTCCACCTCGGTTCAGAGCGAGGATGCACACATCCTACGCGCCGAGGTGATGAATTTGCAGACAAAAGGGGCAGTAGAAACAGTTCCCCCAGCCGAGAGCGAGTCAGGCTTCTACAGCCGTTACTTCCTCGTCCCCAAGAAGGATGGCGGCCTAAGGCCCAACCTCGATCTTAGGCACTTGAATCGTGCCCTCATGAGACGGCCGTTCAAGATAATTACATTGAAACAGATCCTCTCACAAGTATGCCCAGGGGACTGGTACTTTTTGCTGGAC
>NW_015638028.1:0-158 GCF_001515625.1 Sinocyclocheilus rhinocerous | reverse complement strand
GATGGGAATCCGCATTCTGAATTACCTCGACGACTGGCTCATTCTGGCCCAGTCAGAGGATGAGCTACTATCTCACAGAGATAGTAATTAGTTATTATTTTAAATCAGTGCTATTCCTTATGTCTGAGGGTTTTACAAATATTTTTCCAATGACAAGC
>NW_015638027.1:0-1013 GCF_001515625.1 Sinocyclocheilus rhinocerous | reverse complement strand
TTAACGTTGTTTTTTTTAAACATTTTTTAATATTTAACTTTTTTTATTTACGTTTTAAAAAAAAAAATCCTCTTTAACTTATTGTTTTCGAAAAATTGATATTTACCATTTTATTTACCTTTTTAATTGTTGCTTAAACTTATTATTTAATTTAATATTCATTACTGTTCTGTTAGCATAATTGTAAAATAAAACAAATTGAGAAATTTTGGTTCTGTTAGCATAATTGTAAAATAAAAAAAATTGAGAAATGATTGCTTTTTTTATTTGTGCTTTAATATAACAATATTTCATCAGTACACTGCAACAATAGAACATGTCTATAAAAAGATAATTTGGATTTTGTCATTCTTGTCACAGACATTTTTCAGCATATTAATTAATATTTTGCATCTTTTTTTTATTAGAAATAACATGCTTGTAAGTGTCTTGAATTAATGTAACCTAAAAAAAATGCTTAATCAGAATAATATCAATACAACTACTAAATAACTAATAATAACAACAAAACACATTTCCATTGGTATAGTTTAATTTTGGATCCAGCGCCTTAGACCGCTCGGCCACGCTACCCAGTAGTTCTTCGCTACCGAGTGGCCGCCCCGATGCTGACTTTGCTGAAAAACTGCAGTCTAATCCTGTTTGCGTAAAACAAACCTGATCCCAAGCAAGGTTAACGCTTTCGGCTGTGTTGCTGGCATCTTGTTTGACTCGCATGTCCCTGGCGGGCCTGGCTGCTGTCAGGGAAAGTGTGCTCTCACAATATTTTCAAACCTTTATCGAGTACACGCAGGGCCTCTCGCCCTTGGTTAAAACCACTGCTGGCAGCGGTGGGATTTGAACCCACGCCCCCGGAGAAATTGGAGCCTAAATCCAGCGCCTTAGACCACTCGGCCACGCTACCCCAGAGAGCAGTGCTTCGTGGGCCCTTTTCGGCCCTTCCACCCTCCAGAAATAGCGGCAACGGAAGCCGTGGAGCTTCTTCGCGAAACCCATCGAGTGCGGCCAAGGAA
>NW_015638026.1:0-358 GCF_001515625.1 Sinocyclocheilus rhinocerous | reverse complement strand
AATCAAAGCATCATATGTCATGTCTCAATATCTATTGAAAGTTAACGGGTCAATTCACAAACGTTAAAAACATGATTTTAACCTTTTATGTGTAAAATTATAATTTTACAGCTTTTTTGTATAATTTTACAACTATGAGTGACAACCTTTGGGTTATGAGTCCGACTCTCTAACCATTAGGCCACGACTTCCCTATGCTGCCATGACACTGATATCCGTTGTGATGTAGATGAGAATCTGTGGTGCCTGCAAAAGCAAAGTTCTGCCTAAGGGGTGTTTCCTGTGTTTGCCTTTCTAATTTTGAATTTTCACTTTCGTATATCTTCCCATACATCTTTTGTATATCACAATGACGTTG
>NW_015638025.1:693-985 GCF_001515625.1 Sinocyclocheilus rhinocerous | reverse complement strand
ATGTTCTCCCTACTGTTTACGTTCACTTAAGACGTAATCAACTGTTACCGTGAATACTCGTCAAAACGGACAATTCGACATAATTTTGTGTGTAATTCTTTGTTCGTGCGACTTGAGAGAGAACTCGCGCGCTGTGAGATGTGCTTTCTGTGTGTGTATGCTTCAGTGTCTGCGCTCAGAAAACCGGACCGAATTGAGTTCTCTCTTGCTTCGTCAGATTTATCTATATGTCTGCTCTCCTCTTACTCCCACATATTGACATTTTTGAACGTTTTATGCGACGTGCAGCAAG
>NW_015638025.1:0-519 GCF_001515625.1 Sinocyclocheilus rhinocerous | reverse complement strand
TTTTTTAAGTTAGGAGCACAAGTGCTCCTAAAAAGAAAAATAAGCGTAGAGCCCTGCATTTATTTATAGTGTTCTGCTGCTGAATCCGGCGAAATTATGTGCAGGCAATATGAAAAATAAAGACAAGGATGTGACAAAAGACAGCAGAGTTTTGAAGCTTTTATGATACGAGCCCTCATGTTTTGTTTGTATATAGAGTTATCACTGTAATTCTTATGAGTTCTGACACTTTACACTTCCACTGATTACCTTTCGCTACCGTCTTGATAACTTTGGGTATGTAAAAATCTCTGAAGTGTCTCCCGTCAGCGCGGAATTATGACGAATGTCGATCTAGAGTGACGTAAAAGTCGCATGAAATCCGACATGACTGTTCACACTGCGGTCGCATTGCAAAACATCTGACATGTATCAGATTTAGTACCACATATGGAAGTGGCACAAATCGGAATTGAAAAGATCAGTTTCCATACAGTTTGTGCTGTTCACACTGTCATGACAAAAACAGATCCGAGTCAC
>NW_015638024.1:2915831-2920329 GCF_001515625.1 Sinocyclocheilus rhinocerous | reverse complement strand
CTGCTTTAAACTCACAAACACACAAGTCCAATTTACATCATACATTACAAAAAGGCATGACCAGAAGCTCTGTACATTTACTTTATACAATTATCTATTTTCATATATACAATAAAAATGAACTATGTACAGGATTTCCAAGAGAGAAAAATAGACAACACATCTGAAGATGTAGATTCACAATAAAAGGGCAGATCAGACTTTGTAAAAGTGCCAATTTGTCAGCCTTCAAATAGTTAAATACTACATATACAGTAGTACACAGTCCATATGCTAACCAGTCCCCTTCATTTAGTTACTTTAAACAAGTTTTTTGAGCAAACGTTTTCTCTTCGAGACACTTTGATGAACAGGTTACCAGCACCAGATATCACATCATACAACTGACACATTATCCCAGGGGCAAAACAAAACAAAACTGTAGGACTTAACGACAGTATTTAAGAACTTCTTATTTAAGAAAATACAACTAATTTCAGCCGTTCAGTAAGTGCCAATTTATTTTGTGCATACACACTGTAAGTGCTGGTTTTTGAGTTTACCCTGATATCCAGCAGCTTTTTTATTTCCTGAAAATACATTATTCTAGCTAGTGCTTCATAGCCAAGGGAGCCAACAGTGACATGCTACCATGTTTCCAACCTGGTAATAATTGGAAACGTGTCTAAAAAGGATTCATTCCACCCATCTCCACCAACTGCCCAGACAGCTTGTAGTGCACAAGTATTCATGTGCACTATCGAAATGAAACTACAATATAAAGACTGTTAACAGGAACAAACACAAAAAGAAAATACTTTTTGACTGTTGCTGGATCTTAAAGATGATCAGTAGCCTAGTCTGTTTATGGATAGCTTTGGAAAGGACTAACAGCTCCTGACCAGCAGAGGGAATTGTCTGATTGTCTTTACCTTTTGTTAATCTAGGATTAAAAATGTGGCTGCTGGTGTGCAATTTTATTGCTAGCTAAAATGGTTAATACTGCTCTAAAAAGCTGCTCTGAATCCAAATAGTAATATAAACTTTGTTTGACCTCGTTTTTTTTTTTTTTTATGTCACGGAAATAAACAATAAAATACTTTATATCCCCTTTTGCCATACTTTTGGATGTACACTACTGTTTAAACATTTGGTGTTAATTATGTCTTTTTTTACCCCAAATGTAGCGATTATCCCCTGCTAACAGCGGGAGCCACAACGGTACGCACATTAGGTCAATACTATCTATTAACCAAACGCTTTCACCTGTCTCAGCATCTCTCACCGTTTACACTCACTTACACTTTTAATCCATAATAGAGAGCGTGTCACACCTGTCTCAAGACCTTTTACCGTTTGCACTCCACTTGATGCACTTAAACAAACAGTGCAAATCTGTCAGTAAAAGGTGACAGTAATGTTACAAGATATTTCTATTTCAAAATAAAATATCTTGAAATCAGAAATATCTTGTAACATTACTGTCACTTTTGATCTATTAAATATTTCAATATTTCAAATTCAATATATTATATATACAGGTGTATCTCAATAAATTAGAGACTTAAACTACTTCAAGTCTGTGTGCATTGAATTGATTTAATACACGAGTTTCACAATTTGAGTTGAATTACTGAAATAAATTAACTTTTCCACAACATTCTAATTTATTGAGATGCACATGTATACTGTATATATATATATAGAATTTTACATTAATCAAAGAATTCTGAAAAAAGTGCCAGTTTCCACAAATATATTAAGCAGCACAACTATTTTCAACATTCATAATAAGAAATGTAAATCAGCTTATTAAAATGATTTAATAATCATAATCATGATTTAAGATGGAAATAAATTATATTTTAAAATATATTCAAATAGAAAACAGTTATTTTAAATTGCAATAATATTTCGCAATATTACTGTTTTTACTGTATTTTTGACAAAATGAATGCAGCCTTGGTGAGCATAAGAGACTTCTTTCTTACCGATGCCAAACTTTTGAACAGTAGTGTATTGTAGGTATTTGCCCTCTGCTCAACACATGATTATCTTAACACATCTGATCCTCAACCGTCCACAGGAACTTGTGACTACAGCACAGCCACATTTGCTGTTGGTAAAAGTTGATAATGTATTTATGGGACTCACCTTGTGAGATTTTTATTGTACTGCTATTTATTATTTGTTCATCAGATTACATTATATCCACAAAAAACTCACAAGGGTTGCCCATGGCATGCTGGAAAGACTGGCGACTGGCGGTGAGTTCCGGTGGTATGGCCCCTATTTCCCTCACTGGAGGGGCCCCTGGGGGCCCACTGCTGATAGCCCCCTTAGGGGTCAATCTGGCCAGACTGTAGGGAGGAGGCAAGCCTGGGGGTCCGTAAGAGGAAGCGTGGCTTCGTTCACTGAGCGCACAAGAGGTGTGGCCATACTTGGAAAAGGGAGCGTGGCTGTAGGAGAAGGAGGTGCGGCTGTGTTGGGACAGGACGCGGGAATGAGTGTGGCTGCGAGTTGACAGCGCATGGCTACGGTGGCTCAACTGGCTGGATGAACGCTCAACCCGCCTCCCACCTGCTCGGTTGCCTGAATCCGATTCGCTGCCGCCACTGCCTGCTGATTTGCGGTCCTTGTCCCTAGGCACAGGCCGCTGGCTCCTCCCAACACTAGGGTTGGAACTACTGCTTCGACTTCCTGAAAAATAAACAGAAGTTTATATGGTTAAATGAAGAACAAGCAGTGACACAACAAAGGAATAAATCAACCTAATGTATTTTATTCTTCAGTCTTTACATGATTTTCACTAAAGTTAAAACAACAGTTTTCAAGGTACCTCTGCACAGTGACAAAGAAAATAAAAAATGTGGTTGTGGACAGCAGGGAAAAACAAATACCTGCATGTAACTGCACTACCATTCAAAAGTTTGGAGTTTGGTAAGTTTTTCTTTTCAAAACAAAAAACATTGTGCATATGCAGTTTATGTTAATATCAATAAATTATAATGTTTGATTTGAACAATTTTGGTACTGTGATGACAAATGTAATATCAGGATCTTTAAGCAGAACTAATCAGTGCTGCCTCCTTCAGTAACTACAGTAACAGCTCATGAGTTTGCAGTTAATGAAGATCTGCCATTCACAGAAACACTCCATCCCTCACTAACTCTATAATGACACGTTCTGCATCTCTTGCTCTTCCTTCTGTCAGAATTATTAAAACATGATGAAAAAGATGGCAATTAAAGAGCTGATGAAATACATCTATCAGATGTGCAATTAAAGCTGGATGACATGAGACTGGAGTCAAATGGCAATGCAAATGAGATCATGAGGTGCTCCATCCTGAATTTAAAACACTGTCAAACTTCAAACAAAAGCCACATCATTTCACTCTTACATAACAGGCATGGTAAAGCTTTACATACACATATGGGATCTACATTGATATTGTCATGTGCATTCCCAGACTATTGTGTATGCATTTAGTTTTTTACCACAACAAAACATGCTGAGAAATACAGAGACTATAGGCGAGGCAGCAGGACAAATCCAGCAACAGAAATACCCCAGTCATGAAGGAAGACATGACTGTAAGAGAGAGAGAGAGAGGGAGGGAGGGAGGGAAGGAAGCAGGGAGGCTGCCTTACCGGACACCCCAGGGTTGGGACTACCTCCTCCATCAGTCTGCCATTGCACAGCAGAAACGAACAGGAAACAACACAGTTAAGCCGTCTGTCTATCTTAACACCAGAAGCTCTATCAAGTACAAATCATCATCACAGCCGAAGTGCATTACTGGAATCTGCTCAGTAAAACTAAAAACTTGTATGTGCTCATATAAGATATTTATTTACACGTTGTGATGACATGTTAGAACTTACAGTAATATCATGATATCTAGTCAGAATGCCAACATTTCAGTAGTCGGTACCATTCGGTCAGAAATTTCACAATACTAAATACCAATTTTGATACCACAGTAAAAATGTGTATGCTATAAAAAAATATAACTTTGTTTAATAATTAAAGTAACAAGATAAAAACATTTAAAAAGTTAGCCTTCAATTATTTCTCAGTTAAATCATCTCCGTTAAATCAAATAATTGTTTAAGTAATGAGCTGGTAATAAAGATAAAAAATCAATTCAGAGAAGTCAGTCATTTTTTTTTTTTTCATGTCAATGTTGTTGTTTGATTAATATAACTGTCTAATATATTTATGTTTTATACTAAACAGAATCAGTGTATTGAGTATACTTTTGACATCCCATGTGATATCTATTCTGCCGTGCAAAGGCAAAAGACTGTAACTTCGATTTTTGTTGAAAAGTAGTTATTGATATTTTTGGGACTTTCAAGACATCCTTTATCATGTGCATAAGTATCTTGAGTCATTTTCTTTGTTTTTCCGAGAAAATATTGGGTCGTCTCAACCGTAACTTCGAAAAGCCACGGAGAAACCAAGGCAGAACACCGTATAACACCAGTTACGGCTCTTTCACTTTGTTTGGAA
>NW_015638024.1:2894760-2915761 GCF_001515625.1 Sinocyclocheilus rhinocerous | reverse complement strand
ATGGCGATGAACGTCATCGGAGATGTTTAATCCACAAGCATTCTGAGCATTATTCCTGCTTGCTGGCGTTCACATCAATCCACAAGTCGTTCTTTTAGTTTAGGCTATTTAATACAAGTCAATATAAAAGCAATTATGCTATATCTAGCATTCTTTTACGTTAATGAGCATAGCAAATAAATTGGTATCCACAGTATGCACTCACATGTTTAACTTTTAGTCCGCTTGTTAAGGTAAAAAAAACAAAACAATTAATACAGTCACATTAGTATATGCAATAGCCTATATGAGATAGCCCATGATCACTAGATTTTATACAGGTGTTACTATAATGATTTTGTAAATAGTGATCAGCAACCAAATATTGATAATATGGAAGTTACTGCCTTTTGCCTTGGTGTGCCTTCTCACGTTTTGCAGACAATGCAAAGGCAGAGTACATTAACTTCAAAATAGCGGTAAAAATCAAGTTTGAGCTCACAATTTTTTAATGTAGATAATTTTCATTACTAAAACATCTAATTGTTAAATTTCCAGTGTCCTACCTATAATTAATTTGGCTGGACAAGTAAAAGACTTTAAAGTCATTTTTCTCAGTGTCACACTCTAGCGAGTTAAGGTCTTTTGCCTTTGTAGGGCAGTATTGAAAATCTACATTATCATTAAAATGTTGGGGTCAGTAAGATTTTTTTTAAAGAAATTGACAGTGTTATTCAGCAAGGATGTATGAAATTGGTCAAAATGGCACTAAAGACATTTATAATATTACAAATGATTTCTATTTTAAATGCTGTTCTTTCATAACTTTCTATTCATCAAAAAATCCTGAAAAATGTATTGCAGTTTCAACAAAAATATTACTGTAAAAAAAAAAAAAAGTTCAACATTGATAAGAAACTTTTCTTGAGCACCAAATCAGCATATTCACCTTATTTTTTAACGCAGAAGTAAGCGGTTTTCTGTGAATGTGCGATACTCCCGATTCATTAGCCGCGGTAGGGAAATAACGAGAGGAATAACAAAGTGCTGTAAACGGTAAAATTGTTTGAGCTACAAACCAGTGTGTTTATAATTAAAGTAATACATTAAGATAATATGGTAAGAAACACCAGTTTGCAATATCAAGTAGTAAAACGAGCTGTTTTGTACAGCTAAAAATAGCTGGAAGCAGATGAGACCGGGAGCCAGACACATTAAATGTATAAATGGCCGTGCCCGCTCTTACAGGAAAAATAAGGTGGATAAGAATGATTTCTGAAGGATCATGTGACACTGAAGACTGAAGTAATAGCTTACATGTTAAAATATATTTAAACAGAAAACAGTTTTTTTTAAATTGTAATAATATTTCACAATATTACTATTTTTAATGTGTTTTTGATAATGTAGCCTTGGTGAGCATAAGATACTTCTTTCAAAAACACAAAAAAAAAAATCTTACAGACCCCCAGATTTTTGAATGGTAGTATATATATAAAATCCATGTACTTGAAATATTTAAAATGTTTTTCCACACAACTAAACATCTGCCCTAGTTTTACTTTCTTTGACTTTTATGGGCCTATTCATCTGCTTCAAACCTCACAACACACCTGAATCTTCACTCAAGAGATAGCAGATCACTCCAACTGCTCTCTACAGACAACTCACACACACACACACAACAGGCTGCTGAGTTTCCTTCCTGACATCTTCACTGAGCTGGTGCATGGCATGTGTGAAATGAGCAACAGGTTATGCATTAATGTGAAGCAGTGGATTGAGATGGATGTGTTTGTGCAGTGCATCATTGTTGAAAGCAAAAAGCAATAGTGAATGAGATGAATGCAAGCACTGCAGCTGAAATCATGACAAGAGCTAAAATCAATTCTTAAAATGTGGCCAAAAATGATGAAGACAATAAACTGAGAGATGCCTGATAGGTTTTAAACTTATGATCTTCAGAGACCCCACAAAATACTACAGCTGGGATGGGCCGACCATATTTGAAGACAATAATTTCATGAAATAACCCTTGTACAGAGATAACAGTATATACAGTAGATAATACTAGTCATGCATGAAATTCATATTAGGGATGTGCGAAGCCACATATTTTCATAATTCTTGCACTCAAAAACAGTTAGATAGAGTGCAAGCAAATGTGATATACTTTGACACAAGACTGGCTATTTCATACATTTTCAACAACCTCAAATAATATTTCTATATTATTTAAATTATAAGATTGTATTATTTCAGTTTTGAACCAGACTGAGATTTATTTTGGAAGCTCTTACTGTGATTCAGTTAATCTGAATGTCTTAAGTCATGGATAACCTTTCCATACTCACCCTCACTGTGATGACTTCCTGCGCTGCCACTGTGGAAACTGTGGCAGGGGTCGGAATAACCTGGGGGGAAACCAGAGGGCGCTGTGGAGAAGGGTGGGTAGGGGAAGGGCTGGCCACCCATGGGCCACGGGTTAGTGGACGGAGGGGGAAGAGGGGCCAATGTGTCCTGCTCTGAACCAGCACCACTCGATCCCTCATTCAAGTTTAGTGTAGCCATATCTAAGAAGAAAGAAGGAAATATAAAGAGGTTAAATGTAACGTCTGAATGGATCAGTATAAAACTTAAAGGAATAGTTCACCCAAAAATTAAAATTAGCTGAAAATATACTCTCTCTCAGGCCACCCAAGATGTGGATAAGTTTGTTTATTCATTAGAACAGATTTGGAGAAATTTAGCATTACATCACCTGCTCACCAATGGATCCTCTGCAGTGAATGGGTGCCGTCCACTCTGATCTATATATACTGATACTGAGGTTCTCTATTATAGATCAGTGGTGCCGTCAGAATGAAAGTCCAAACAGTTAATAAAAACATCAGAATAATCCACAAGACTCCAGTCCATTAATTAACATATTTTGACGTAAAGAGCTGCTTGATTGTAAGAAACAAATCCATCATTAATGCTTTTTACATTTAAACTGTGGCTTCTGGTCAAAATACCAGTCCATAATCCATAATAATACTTCCTCCAGTGAAAAAGTACATGCCCTATTATCCTCTGACAACAAAATCCACCAACATATTTGTTTAGAACGGTTTCAAACTGTTTTTGCTTGTAAACGGTGCTTGATCTGTGCATATTTCTCTCCTGATTGAAGAAAGCAATATTATAAATAGAGGCTGGAGGCAATGGTTTGAAGAAAAATAAAGATGAATTTGTTTATTACAAACACACAGCTTTTCACTTCACAAAACATTAATTGACTGTCGTGTGGATTACTGTGATGTTTTTTTTTTTTTTATCAGTTGTTTGGACTCATTCTGACGGCACCCATTCACTGAAGAGGATCCATTGGTGAGCAAGTGATATAATCCTAAATTTCTCCAAATCTTTTCCAATGAAGAAACAAACTCATCTGCATCTTAGATGGCCTGAGGATGAATACATTTTCAGCTAATTTTCATTTTTGGGTGAACTATTCCTTTAATGGAAATGTAGAGATGTGTTGTACTTTGGCAGAGATCTCCAAATGTGTAGTAACACTGTTCAGAGAAGGTGATCTTGTTGACAGTGTGTCTGAGATAGCCATGTTTCAGCAGGCTGCTGGCGTATTTCCTGGCATCCCGCCGGTCTTTGAATCCCTCGACCCGTGAGTACAGCCAGTCTACTACATCACCTCCTGTAACATGCGAGATCCAGACAGATTACAAATAAATATCTAGTTATCCAATAACATAAAAACATTGCTAATACTATGAGAAAGTAATACCATAAAAACATTTCCATAAACTGAAATAAAGTAATATATATATAGGTCTTTGAATCCTTCGACCCGTGAGTAGAGCCAGTCTACTACATCACCTCCTTTAAAGTGAGATCCAGACAGATTACAAATAAAAACCTATACACCAGGTATATTTAGTTATCTAATACCATAAAAACATTTCTAATACCATGAACAACTAACACCACAGATACAACTGAAGTAAAAATATAGGAAAAAAACTTTAACAGTCTAATTTAACAAGCATCATTTTGTAACATCAACAGTAATAAAATCTCACAAACAGGAAGAAAAAGAGAGCTCACCTATAACAGCATTAGCTATAGTAATCTTCAGCCACATTCTGTCCCTTATTTCTAATCCTGAGTCTGGAAGCTGCATCACCTTTACAACAGTGGCCATGTCTGTCTTTCCCACTGTAAGAGGGAGATCGTCAAACTCTGTGAAAGACAACAGGATGATTAGCTTTATGCTTTGCAAAAAGATGCTGTGATCTATCAAACAGAAAAGACTGTACCGTTTTGTGGGTAAGATCCTGTAAGTGCAGTAGTGTGGGAAATCCATGCTGCCGGGTCAATGGGTCTAACTGGTTCAGCTGTGGAAAAGAAAAAAGAGAAGCCAGAGAAGATGGATAAGTATATCTGTGCCTGGCTTTTGTGTATCTCTTGTTCTACATTTGAGAGAAATGTAGAACAAGAGTTTGTGCATACTGACCTCTGGGTATTGTAAAGTAACTGCGAGGGGAAGGATCCCAGCATTTGGCAACGGTGAGACTGATGGGACTAGAGAAAACAAGTACAATAGCTAGTTAACATGCAATCACATCTAAGCTGTAACAATTCAGACATCTTTCTCCAGTTCATTCTCACCCGTTCTTTGAGACGATCTCTCTGAGGATCCTGACTGCATCATCATTGCTCATGTTTTCAAAGTTCATGTCATTTACCTGTAAGTCAAAATGTGGCATAAACATATGTTACCATTAGGGCTGGACAATATTTTGGATATTCAAAACTATTCACAATATATTCCCAATTATTTTGAATTACAACCATGCCGTATTTACATTAATTTTACAAGTAATGACTTTTACTTTAAAAGTGAACTTATAATAATTACATTAAACATTTTTAATCTATTTGGCAACAATGGTGGTGAAAAAAATCATTTCAGAGTTTAGCTATAGTATAAACCTAGTTTAAGTAGCCTATAAACCTAGTATTAAAGAGCAGGTCATATGGTATTTTAAAGTGTCCTAATATTGTGTTGGAGTCCCATACAACAGGTTTAAATGCATCTAAGGTCTGAAAACATTGTAATTTTCTCAGAATATACATTTAATATTAGAATAATTTTTCGATGATTTCGAAACGATTCGTTCGAAGCAGTTCTGAGCTTAAGGTCTGTAAACTCCTCCCTTCTATAAGCTAAGATATATATAAGAGATACTCTGCTCTGATTGGTCAGCTGGCCAAGTCTGTTATGTTTGGTCTTTCCGTATACAATGCGCGTCGGAAACGAAATGCTCATTACCATAATACATTTTTTGCTCCGGAGGGTTACTTGTAAACAAAGATGCTAGAAGGTTACAAAAATGACATTGTTATTGCCTTATCAATTCGAGCCCGAATCCGATGATACCGATGCAGTCACTCAACCGGAAACTTCATCGCAAGCATGATTTGATCAGGACGTTTCTCAGTGGTAAGTTTAAACTTTGTATGTGGTACTTTACGTGATGTGACAGCAGTTTTATTGCATTCATTATTATTATTATTGACTTATTTGAGGTGCACGTGTGGGAACTGTGTTAGAATGCCCAGTGAGGCTGAAAAAACAGCGTCTTCTCGACATGATGTAAACACACTAACTAGCGGAAGTGTTTGTGGGCAGGTCAGAGTGTTCGTATTTCGCGGGCAGGCGGGGATTATGCAAATTTGTTACCTTGTGGCGTATATAAGTAACACGCAGAAGATTCGAAAATATGACGACTCGTTAAGGCAGTTCAGAGTCGACTGTTTCTTTTGAGAGACAATATCTTTATTTATCATGCACTTTTTTGATTAACAACTTTGTAGACTGTTTACATTGAAGAATAGCTACGTTACAAACTGCAAAAAAAAAAAAGTTTTTCGAAAACCGTTATGGCCTGCTCTTTAACTCAGATCCGTCGGCGCAATTTTTCATGAACACACAAGTCAACTAGGACCATCTAAGTTCTTATAAAAAAAAAAGCATTCAACTGATCTAATACTCATACCTGAAGGTAATAATCCTAATATCAGTGCCCTACACTGTGTGATGCCAATATAAAGATGCAGTCATTACTGTAATCTGCTGCTCAACAGGGATCAGCAGCTGCTGGAGGCATTTGAAGGCTGTATCTGCATTTACAGTCAACTAAAGCCACAGAGCACAGAGCCAGCTGCTCAATTTCATCCCTTAAATCAAATGTAAATACAAGCTGTATGTCCCTGCAGCAATCGCTTTAATACACCACAGTATCTTCCACCGTCAGAACCAATCCATTGCATTATACTAATCTGCTTTTCAAACAACAAGTAAAAAACTGAACTATTAGGTGTTTTTACAGGGATAGTCGATCTAAAAATTAACTTTTTGTCTCATTTACTCACCCTCATGTTATTCAAAAGACAATATTTTGAAGAATGTTGGTAAGCAAATAGTTTTGGTTCCCACTGACTTCGGTCAAAAATAATAATAGAAGCCAATGGGATCCAAAACTGTTTGGTTACCAAAATTCCTCAAAATACAATCTTTTATGTACCATACAAGAAAGTAAGTCATATAGATTTGGAACAACATGAGGGTCAGTAACCGATGACAGAATTTTCATTTTTGGGTGCACTATCCATATAAAGCATTTTTGTTGGTCAAACTACAGGGCCTATATGACCACAACATTTTTGTCTACTTATAAGATAGTAAAATTATTAAAAATAATATTTTGTAATTTTCAAGACCATCTCCCACTATCTTTCTGTACCATTTGCTGCAAAATGATGAGAACTTTGTTCTGCTAAATCACAGGCTGTGGTTTTGCTCATATAGCATTCAATGACCCATCATTTGACAACAGCCTCTTTGCAATATCTTTTTTACATTGTTTACAAAAAACAACTGGTACTGACATTTTTTAAATCAGACTGAAATAATCACAAACAGAAGTAACCATTCACAAAAAGTGCCATTCCAGATACTACAACCTACCTGCAGCAGCATGTCGCCTGGCTCTATCCTCCCATCTGCTGCCACCGCTCCTCCCTTCATAATAGAGCCAATGTAGATCCCACCATCTCCTCTATCGTTACTTTGGCCCACTATACTGATGCCGAGAAAGTTATATTTCTCTGTGCAAATGAAAGAGAAGATGGAAGTGATGAATTTGTGATGTACTGTATGTGTGCATGTACAAAGCAAGCTGATCTTACCCATATTAAGTGTAACTGTGACGATGTTGAGGCTCATGGTTGAATCTGTGATACTGCTGAAGGAAGATGACTGTGGAAACAAAACCAGAGGAGATATGCGAGACCCTTAGAAGCCACATACAACAAAAACATCACACACACGTTAGCTTAGCTTTCTAAATGGGGACATTCCATAGACTTCTATTGTTTTTATATACAGCTAGTCATAAATACTGTAATTCACAACCTAAACCTAACAGAAAATGTTTTGAAATTTCTTCATTTTTATACTGTTTTGATAATGATAAAAAGGAGTTTCTTTGGAAGGAGGGGGGCGGGGTACACACACACACACACACACACGTCTAACCCTGTCGATTTTAGCCACTTTGTGTCGCCGGCGCCTGCGCTTATGTCTCTTCATTAACTGAAAAGTAGAGCTCTGCTGCGTGGAACTGCTCAGCCTGAGAGAGACAGAGGGAGAGAACAACAGATTGATTACTGAATATATAATTATGCACCAAGAGCCAAGACCAAATAATAATTCCATTACAAGGCTAGCACACAGGAAAAGTTATATAAACATAACATGTCAAAAAGTTTATGCTTTTAATCATTCCAAACCAAACCTGCTAGCGTCCTCATCCTCCTCACTGTCAATGAAGGAGCTTGACTCCAGCTCACTGCTCATCACAGAGCCACTGTCACAGGCCATGGCTGTGTCCCTCACCACCCGCTTGGCTTTAGAGTGACCGTTCACACGTGGGACTGAGAACAACAATCATAACCACAGTGAGGCTTATCAAGGCCTTGCTGAAACAACAAAACACTGAAAAAAAGAGGTCCAAATACATAGATATGTTCATGGCTTGATCAAACCTTGAGCGACAAACTTTAAAAGAAGAAAACATACACTCCCGTGGGTGTGGCTCTGCCTCAGGGTGGCATCTGATTGGCTGGAAGGCTCTGGTGAGGCGGCGGCATCCCAGTGAGCCGGCCTTTGTATATTCCCTCTGGTGGAACCCAAAACATTCCAGGAGAGTTGGGTGGCCCACTGACTTTCAAAGCTGCTACATAGTAACGACTTTCTACTTCGAGGACCTTCATAGAAATGTAGTGGAGTGAAAAGTACAATATTTGTCTTTCAAATGTAGTGAAGTTAAAGTCATAAGTTCCCAGAAAAAATTATACTCAAGTAAAGTACCAACACTCAAAAAGTGTACTTAAGTACAATACTCAAGTAAATGTACTTAGTTTCTGTCCGCCTCTGGTGGCCAGTGCTTCTTTCACCGGGCTGATATCGCTCTCTCATACTGTCTATAATATGCTCACTCACATGCCAGTCTTTTGATTTTTACTTAATTTTTTGGAGGTTACTAGTAAATTGGCAGAAGAACAGAAGAGATATAGGGAAATGCACAACAAGAGAGTAATGGAGAACAAAACATGTTTAAAAATTTAATTTATATTATGTTTTATTATTTAGGATGGAGAGCAAACTAACTACAAAAGATGGTGATACAGCATAATGTATCTAGACATAGCAAACTAGGCAATCCTTTACAAAGCCATGTTTGACTTCCAGCAATGAAACGGAAACAAAGTAGTCAATACATCACCACTGTTTGTGTAAGCAGCCTATATAAAACTAGCCTAAAGATATATCACATGTTTAGAGGCATAATATAACAATACATCACATTCACATGTGATGTATAAAGGTATATTAGGTTACTATCTACTGAAAATGAATTCTTCACGTGCTAGTTAAATTTATAGACAATTCCCACTTAATTTATTTTAGTTATACACAATGTATTCTTGAAACAATCAAATTGAGTAAAAAAATATATGTGAAAACAAGTCAATAATTAATATCTTTAAAAATATATATTTTTTCAACTGGTGTTCTAATGGTATTTAAATATTTTGAAATATTGTACAAAATACTGATTAAGAAAATTACTATTATACATACCTTTTATTTATTTATACATTTATTTTACATAAGTCTCTTTTCACTTGCTCTACCCAAAATACAGGCCAATTACGAATGTCTTCCTGATAAATTAATAATATTAAAACACGACAAAACGTATGTATTGAAAACCTGAATTCTGTTAATTCTTTTAAATAGAATATGTAAAGTAAAGTCGCCTTACCTCAGAAAGCGCTAACGACAGAAGAGCTGCTCTCCGCCGGCGCACAGAAATAAACTACTACTACACAGACAGAACTCCCGCGGGAGCGCGCGATATGAATTTATTACCCGCCCCTTCTGTGCGCACTCTCGCCCAGGCGCGCACTGCCATTCATCAACAGCAGCACTCGGACTATGCGCGCGACTATTTCGATTTTTGCGTCCGCTGCTCGAGCGTGAGACCAAAGCAATAGTAATCATGTGCGATTATAATTTACGAGCAACATATGACCGCGGCGAGATAATGGAGCGTGTTCATAAACCCCCGCGAGGTGAGAAAGAAATCCGGACAGAAATTTGAGGATTAAAGATATACTGTGTGAAACGTAACGTTATCTTTGTAAATAAGTAAATAAATACATAAATGTTACGCCTGACTGTTCTTCGCGTTCTTAAAATACACATCTACATACGTCAGGATAGGTAATCATTTTTATTTATTTATTTGTATTATTATTTTATTTAATACTAAATAATTTAATATTTAATCAATGTTGTAAGCTTCAAATAAATAAATAATTAAATGTTACGCCTGACTAACTGTTCTCCATGCTCTCTAAATATAAGCTAGGCTACATATACTTTTAATTTTTTGTGTTCGTTTTTTGAATGTCTTGTTATAATTGTAAAATCTTCTTCCATTGGGAAAAATAAGAACTCAAAAAATGGAAAATAATTATAAATAAATAACATAATTTACATCACATCCCTTTGCATTTTGTTGGAAACTCAGAAAGGGGCAAAGCACAAAATACAGTCTAGGGGTCCAGAATCCCTATAGCTTCTGCCTGGCTATTCCCAGAGGAACAGTACATCTTGTATACCTAATATTTGTTTCTCCTTTCTGTCCTATTAATTGTGAACTCAGTGTTGCACTGTCACCACTGACACTGTCTCCAGACTGGCCGCCTAATTAAGCCACACTGATTAATGATCAGCGGGAACTAATGGGCCAACAGAGAGCCCCACGCTACCATCACAATCACACAGATAAATGATTGTGAGAGGTCTGGGTGTGTTTGTGTGTGAGAAAGCATTTGTTTTGCTAGGGTGAGGACTTCGCTGAATGAACGACAGGAAGGGTGTGTGATTCTGCTCTGTTAACGCCTGTTGTTGTGAATAAGTATAACATTTTTGCCATTGTAGAGTGTACGGATGTGTTCATTATTTGTGAATTTATTTATTGTGCAAAAAAATCAATGAAGGGAAAATCAAGTACAGAACAAAGAAACACCAGAAACAAATTGTACAATGAGAGTCTGTTAAATGTCATTTAAATGACTGATTGCTTTATTTGTATTGCTCAGTCATATTAATGTGAGAACATACTTAAAAAAAGATGAAGTTGTTTCAGTCTGTCATAGCAAGTAAATTAAGGATAAATTAAGACTTTCCTCTGAGATGATAAATGAGCTAAATACAAGCCATTGCATACACAAAAATACAAGGATGAACTCACCAATATTCACAGAACAAACATACACAAAAAGAGATGACTTTCTGACCTTGGTTTGAAAAGACAAATGTATTTAGCACACTAATGAGGCAAATATCCTACACAAGAGGGGGTGAAAAACATTTGCCATTCTCACGGTAGGATCAAGCCATGATTATATCAAGTTTAAGAATGCAAAATGCTTGTGGTAAAAATAAAGTGGCATGTGTAAAAGGGATTTGGTCACCTATGCTAAAATGACATTATTTAGGCATATTCTTGAAGCTACACTCACATTCATCTCTCCTCCGTCTGGTCCTTTCTCGTTCCCGCTCTCGACGGTGTTGGAGAACGGACTCGCTTCCAGTTTCTGTGTCCAGCCCGTCTCTACTGTTCACTGCATTAGCGCTACAGTAAACATACAAACAAAAACATATGCAGCATGATCTCTGAGTGACATTAGACACATTGCAACAACTGTATTATCTGACACATACTGCTGATGTGCTTGTCACCTATGTGCATGTAAGATATACATACGTAAGCGATGGAATGCAGATTATTTTAGCTTTTGTGAGAAGGGCAGAAAGGGGAAGAGAGTGAGCGAGAGAGAGATAGTTTACTCAGAGAATAATGGTAATGACACAGGGGACATTTCATCATGAAAGACCGGTTTCTGTATTACACCCCTGGGGCAGGCAACTGTATATCTATATGTGTTTTCAGCAGAAACCTGAGCGAGGTGAGAAATTGATTCCACCTTCACTATGAAACACTACAAACCCCTCAACCAACCTAGTGCCTCATGCACACCAGTCTTAATATATCAAAGATGCCCTATAAAGGACCTGTATGTAGCCTATATAATGTGATAACCTTTAGATTTATTTATGTGTGTGTGTATATATATATATATATATATACACACATACATGTTTATTTAATTAATTTTTTCCCATATAACAAAAAGTGAATCTGTCCATTCCAAAGAGGAAGACACAATACTTTTAAATACACAGCAGGCCGCACATTCACATGCAGTAGAAATTTAATGCTTAATTTTTAAAAGACAAATTAATAATTAAGCAAGAAACAGTCACTTTACTTCTTGCTATTTTAATACAAACGTTAATAAAAAAATATACATTCAATAATAATTTAAATTAATTAAAGTGATTAAAAGTACATTTTAATTATAATGTTTCTACGAAACATACACCACCATTCAAACGTTTGGGGTCATCACGATTTTATCGTTTATTTTTAAATGGAAACTAATTTTTAAAAATATATATTTTTTTATTTGCATTAAATCATTCAAAAGAGACAGTAAAGACATTTATAATGTTACAAAAGATTTCTATTCTTTTGTACTTTCCATTCATCAAAAAATCCTGAAAAAGTATGACAGCTTTTACAAAAGTATTAAGCAGCACGATTGTTTTCAACACTGAAACACTGTATCAATGCTGATACACTGATTGTGACACTGAAAAACAGACTAATGGTTGCTGAAAATTCTGCTTTGCCATTACAGCAACAAATTATATCTTAAAGGGGTCATATGATGCGATTTCAATTTTTCCTTTCTCTTTGCAGTGTTACAAGCTCTTGGTGCATAAAGAAGATCTGTAAAGTTGCAAAGACTAAAGTCTCAAATCCAAAGAGATATTCTTTATAAAAGTTAAGAGTCAACCACGCCTACTTTTGAATCATCGCTCCGGCCTGACAGGGCATCATCACAATATGGTAAGGGGCGTAACATTACCGTCACACGCTTGCGGTATTCGGCCAATCACAACGCACTAGATCGCTGGCCAATCAGAGCACACCTTGCTTTTTCAGACCGATGAGCTTTGTAAAAATCAACGTGTTTCAGAAAGGCGGGGCATAGAGGAGAAACAATAATGTACAGTATGTGGAAAATAATGTGTTTTTTTAACCTTAAACCGCATAAACACATTTCATTACACCAAATACACAAAATAATGTTATTTTTAGCAACATCATATGACCCTTTAAATAAATTAATATTATATTTCAAAATATTACTGTTTTACTGTATTTTTGATCAAATAAATGCAGTATTACTGAACATAAGTGACAAAAAATGAACCCAATCTTTTGAATGGTAGCATATTACAGCATATTATTCCTCTAACCAAAAATTTGAGTTACACTGCATGAATGCAATGTGATACAAATGTGTTAGCAGTTAATCAGGCAACCAATGTAAGAAATTAAAGACATGCCATCACTGTTATGTAATCTGATGAGTTTGTGCTCTGCTGTGCATTTTAAAAATCAGCCACAAGAGGGCAGAAATATTACCTCACTAGTGATCTACATTAGTATGTACATTCCGATTTGTATGGCTCAAACACCACTTCATCAACACCAAACAAGCAATGTGTCCATTTTTACTATTGGATATCATTTGGCATCATCACTAATCAAGTAAAGAGTAGCAAAAACATACCTTTATATTCTGCCACGAATATAATCCACACAAATTGACAACTTGTTTTGTTTTATTGCTTTATATAAGGAACAGGATGTGTGAATGTAATAATAAAAATAATAACAATAAACTACAGTTAAAAACTGTTAACTTTAAGTGACCTTATCATACACAGTAAAAAAAAAAACTGCAAATAGTAGAACACTGAATTATATGTAAACTTATTGTAAAAACTCAAGTTTTTTGCAGGTAAAAACTATAAATTACTGTATAAAAAACAATGAAAAATAGCAATTTAACAGGATATTTTGTACGGTGCAAGTATCATACATTATATTAGGCCTCATTATAAATACTACAACAATCCTGCCATTGAACATTTTTACTATTTCCAATATTTTAATGAATTCACAGCATCTTCTCTATTTACACACATTCATACATCACCATCGCTATTAAGCGGACCTTTTATATTTATATCCTTTTTCATCAGTACTGTTCTTTTGCCTTCTGTACCCTTTTTGCAGTTGCAAAATATATGACTCTTTCCAATTCTGGTTAGATGCTAACTGTACTCTCTGTATAATGACAATTAAGTTTAACCTAATCTAGTCTAAAGGTTATTTTCTATAAAAATGCATAAAAAGTTGTCTCTCCCTGTCCTCCCCTCTACTTGAACATTAAAATCTTGAACATTAACAATGTCATATTTGGTCATGCCATTGCATAACAGTGAAGCAAATTAAAAAAGGTCCCTTCTGGGGTGTTCTGCTATGGGCAGATACACCACTCATTGTTTGCCACAACACCCCTCAAAATTTGTGTCTCATGCTTTCTGGATGACTGAGCCCAGTGGGGAAGCAAGAGCCAAAGGGATCTGCTCTCTTTTTGTTGTTGATATACATGCACAATATAAACATGCGTGTGTGTGTGTGAGAGATTATTATGTAAATCAGGGATTCCTGAACGGGGGTAAAGGTTCCCAAGGGGTTACATCAGCAGGTTTCAGGAGGGTTTTGATTTTGAAATTGCAAATTTAGATCTGTAAATTCATTAAATAATTAATTGTGATTATTGTCATTATTTTTTTAGGCAAGACACATGCTAAATAATTTTGGGCTATTCATTTTTTTTTCAGACTAGTGAGTGCAAAAAATACATTTTTGAAATGTTCATTTTATTGCACTTTATCTATTTACGTCTGTAGATTTACACATATCTTTAAAATTGAGTTTTTTTCTCATGCACTGAGCTTCAAATCTCCACTTCAGTAGCACTTATTTCCACCAAACATTTCAGTTATTCCTATCTATATTTTGAGGCTTTTTACAGATGACTTTGTTCACATATCATTTGCTTGCTTTTATACAACATTTTATTCCAAAAAAACAAAATGTATTATTATTATTAATTAAATTATATGAAATAAAATTATTAAAAATACATAAAAAATATAATTATATTTAAAAAAAAAAAAATGTTTTCTGATTTTTGTTGTAATAGAATGAGATATCAAAAATCCCTTCTGTAAAAACCTTTGATTCTTAAAATCAACAAAATGAAACCACCTGTCTTTATCCAATTTTAGATTTATGTTCTGGAAAAAGTATGCAAATTTGTGCATATTTAATTAGATAACAATTCATTTGCATATTTAAATATAAAAATTCATAAAACTTGTAATACAGAAATGTTTGCGATTCTTAATGTAATCAGTAAACTGGGTAAAAATGATGACATCCATCAGTTCAATTATTAAACAAGAAAGCAAAAAGACAAAAAACACCAGACATCCTTTAAAAATCAACCCATTTCTGGTGTGATGTTGATGAAGGGCTACTTGAGCCTTACTGATGCGGGGCTGTAGGGCTACATAAGACAAAGTAGTTTGGGAAACGATGTACCTGAGTGATCAGAGAGTCTGTGTGGGAGCGAATTCAGCGAAACTTTCACCTCATGTAAAAGAAACATGGAGGTGTATAAAGTATGTGTGCAGGTGAAGGAAACACAGAATTCAGAATGTGTGAGAGGAAAGGAGTTTATCACTAATGCGAGTGTGTATGTGCATTCAAATGAGATAATCAGCACATCTGGTGCACACTACAAATGGAAGTTTTCAGTGGCTGAGCTTAAAACAAAATGACAGCATAAAATTAACTATTAAATAACTACTGTTGCAGAGAACACTAAACAGTTCACTTGACCAGGCCCACACAATTCAGTTCTATAACACAATTATATCATAGCAATACCAAGAGGTTATACCATTTCTCACATCAAACTGAACTTGGAGTCGATCCAAATGGACCAAATAGCATTTTTATCTCTTAACTACCGTATTGTCTCGAATATAAGATGATATTTTTTTCTTGGAAATACATCTGAAAAAACGCGGTCGTCTTATATTCAGGGTCTAGACTTTGACATGTCAATAATACACCCACAACACTAGGTGGCGCCAAATACGCATAAAACGAGTGTGCCATGAAATACGCAATGTAATGCGTGTTGTAAAGATCGCGAGTAAAAACAAAAGAAAAAGAAAACCTTACAGCTGCACGAGTCGTGACTGTCACGTTAGCCTGACGGGACCAAACTCCCTTTGTGATTTAAAAAGTAAGACAGTACCCAGATTTGAAGACTACAGTAAGATTTAACTTCTACTGTTAATAAGATTTTGGTAGGCTACTATTAGATGGATAGCCTAAATGTCCTAATTCAGATGGGCTACCTATTTTTTTTTTGTTTTTTTTAATGGTATATCAAAAAGTGTATATTTTTTAAAATGTGATTGTTGGTACATTTTACCAGTTTTTACCATACTTTCAAAACAAAAATTAAAATAGGAAAAATATGCAATATGAAAATAATTGAAAACAAAATGTGTTTTACTGAGAAAAAACAAGATTTGTTTTTTAAAAAGCCTTTTTCCAAAAGGTACATCTGGAAAAAGGGGGGGTCGTCTTATAATCAGGGTCGTCTTATATTCGGGCCAATATGGTAAATAGCAGAAGATCAGGTGAATGAGTTTGATTGAGCATGTGCGTTAAAAGGAGGGAATTCATGTTTATTTGGTAATAAGGGGTGTGTAGAAGATGTTTATGACTGCCTGGGTTTGTTTCCTGGGGAAAAAAACATCTAATGTGGAAAAACCATGTTGTCATTTTTGACTCTGACCTTAAATTGGTTACACATACGATACAGAATTCATTACAAAATGTTATTGTATGTTTTTAAGGCTCTGCATGGCCTAGCGCCTGAGTATGTCTCTGATTTAATCAGTCTCTGTCAATCCAGTAGATCTCTGCACTCAAATGATCGATTGCTCCTTATGGTTCCGCGTTCTCGTTTAAAATGTAAAGGTGATCAGGCATTCTCTGTTTCAGCTCCTAGGCTCTGGAATGACCTTCCTCTGTCTGTAAAATCTTCTCCTGCATTGGGTGTATTTCAGAGTGCGCTTAAAACTTATTTGTTTTCTTTAGCATTTGAAAATGCTTTGAATGCTGTGTATTTCATATGTCTGCATTGATTTTATGTTTTTTATTTTTATTTTGTAGAAGAGTACAAGGCTGGCTGTGCACAAAGGCTATTTCTATAAAAAAAAGGGTCAATTCCGACTTTGCTATGACAATCTGGCGCTTCTGAATCAGCGACTGTAAGTATGTTTTGTTATTAGTTTAAGTATTTGCTATTCACTGTTCAAATGCGGAGTTTTGCACAGCGCAGAGTAACGCGTCGTGTGTGTGTGTGTGCTTTTCGGGCTTGAACTGATGGTAAAACTAACCACATTATTAACTTTCTTGATATTTACTTTGAAAGCTGAAGCTCGCGATTATGGTAAGGGGCGTTACATTTCCGACGAGTGCTTGTGGTGTTCGGCCAATCAGAATGCACTGGGTCAGCTGGCCAATCAGAGCAGACTATGCTTGTCAAAGGAGGGGGCTTTGTTGAAAACGACGTGTTTGAGAGAGGCGGGGCATAGTGTTTTTTGAACATTAAAGCATGTCAACATATTCGGTTACACCAAATACACAAAATAATGATCTTTAAAATAGCATCATATGACCCCTTTAATGCATCCTTGTAAAATAAAAGTATTAATTTCTTAAAAATACTGAGAAAAAAGACCCCAAACCTTTGAACGGTATATACTATAGGTAGTAAAATTATTATAAATTTGTCTGAATTAAAAATAAAAAATAAAATGAATCATTTGAAAGGCTACAAGTGAATTTAGTCATCACAACATTATAATGTAGAGTATAAAAAATAGATATTTATTTCGAGAATTGCTAAAGATTTCATTTAATAGTGATTAAAAACATTCATAATTTAATAAAACTAAAACTACTTTTATAAAACTACTTTTAAAGGTAGGATAGGCGATTTTAGAGAGGCTAGCAATGGCAAGCTAGCATTGAAAGCAAGATCCCACCCTCCCTGCATAATCACTGAATGCGCACAGGTAGACCAAGGGCTAACCAGCGACACAATAAGAGACGGCATTGGTAAAGGGTTGAATGCAAGGCTGTCAGATTACCTCATGTCTCATTCACCGGTGAGAAAACATTACAGTACAAAGTGAATAATATTACAATAATAACTCCTTCCAATCTCGCTCGGCCTGCAATAGTGTAATGGAATGCACCGATGACGTATCATGTCTGCGCAAACCAAATCACCTACCCTGCCTATAAGTGACTGTTAAATGACAGCAAAGCTAATCTAAATGAGAAAAAAAAAAACTGAAAAAATTAGCATCTACAATTAAATATCCAATATCAACCAAAACCAATAAATAAATAAATAAAAAAAACAATAAAAAACATCTCTAATGTAAAATGATAACTGATTTTTAGGACGATGGAGGATGCAGATTATTATAATCTGGCATACTTTGCTGTGACTTGACAGTGTGACTCCAACACACTGATCCAGATTTTTGTGCTGAAATACTACATGCACAAGTGGCGCATCTGTTTAGTGGATTCGTTCAGGAGTGTTTGCTTCACAGGATACATGTGTATTGATACTCACTGGAACGAGGTGGGTCTGGAGTCTCCAATACCTCCTGTCCTCTCCAGCGGTTGGGGCAGCTCAGTATGACTGACAGTGCACACCGACATCCCATCCGTATGGGAGCTCTCGGCCAATACAAGCTACAAACAGACACATAAATGCATATTAAAAAAATGTGTCTAATTCAGATGCTTTTTGTTTAAGTTTCAATGGCTCTTCTTTATCCTTCATACAGTTTGGATGAACAGGATGTTTGAACTGTTCCACTAAACTCATGACAAAAGACCACAACAAACAAAGGCCTCAAAGGCACTAAATAAAAATGGCATTCAGCAGAACGCAATTTCCTGAATTATGCATTACACTTTAGAGAATCGGTCTGACATCAAAGTGCCTTTCTGACTTAATTAGTGTAATGAATCAGTGAACTAAAACTGGTGATGTCCAGAATGATGCAGTGTATGATTTAGCACATGTGCTGCATCTTTCTTATGACATATGAATGCATGACTGCCTGCCTTTTCCACTCTGATTCAGATGTTATATAAGGCAGAGGTTATCGCAGCTCACCCATGACACCACTCTCCCGTTGAAACAAGGCAGTTTGGTGTTATCGTCAGAGACTTCCTCTTTGACAACCCTGCAGGGACACAAAGGAAAAAGAGCCATGCATTATTAATTAGAATAGCGTTTGAATAAAACTGCTGTATTGGTTGTGCATATTGTATATACCACTGCTCAGTCCCACCAGGATTTAGCAGGATCCTTTTTTTTTCTTTTAGATTTTGCAGCCTAAAATGACTGAATTTGCAGCTTTTCTCAAAAACTGTTTCTTGTGTTCTTTTGCAGTGAAAACCCACCAATAATACAACATGTGACTATATACTCTACATTAAAAATAAATTATTTCATAATTATATATATATAATTTATAATAGTATTATCAGTTATTGCATTCACTAGAAATATTTAAAAAGAGCAAATCCAGTAAAATGATGTATGGGGACGAGCAAATATTCGTCCCAATATACATTATATTCAGCACTACATATAAGTAGTTTAACAGTATCATTAAACCTCTAGAAACTTTAATTACATCCCACACTCTTAACACATTATAAACAAGGCATTGGATTGCTTGCACAGTATTGATTAATTTGTTGTTGAAATAAGACAAAAATGCAAGCTGCCACAAATAATACAGAGTCTGCATTAAATTCTGGATTCACAGATTTGCAAAATCTTGGAGGGACTGACTGCTGTATTCAACATCCACAGACATGCTGACAAATGTGTTCATAGGGACTAGATGACATCTTCATGTGTTGTGTGATGTGTAACTGTGATCCTGTCTAAATGTGTTGTTCAGACTGACTTTGCTAATTGTAAACTGTCACAATGGATTTTAATAGAGGGGCATATGGTGAGGATCCCACATGGCAGATTGTCATGAATATGTGAACTCAATTATGCCAACCTTTTTATGTTTAACCACAGCAAACCAGCCTGAAAAATAATTTTTTGTGTGAGATGAGCTATTGAAATTAACATACATCAAATTTATGATATCAATGCTGTCATATTATTGCTTATTTTACACTCTATTGAAACAATCTAGACAGACATTTAAACGACTTAAAGGGGTCATATGATGCTATTTTAAAGATCATTATTTTGTGTATTTGGTGTAACAGAATACGTTGACGTTTTAATGTTCAAAAAACACATTATTTTTCAAATACTGTACATTATTGTAGGTCCTCTATGCCCCGCCTCTCTCAAACACGTAGTTTTCAACAAAGCCCCCTCCTTTGACAAGCGCAGTCTGCTCTGATTGGCCAGCTGACCCAGTGCATTGTGATTGGCCGAACACCGCAAGCACTCGTCGGAAATGTAAAGCCCCTTACCATAATCGCGAGCTTCAGCTTTCAAAGTAAATATCAAGACAGTTAATAATGTCGTTAGTTTTACCATCAGTTCAAGCCCGAAAAGGCAACAGAGTCGCGTGACAGACACAGAGATGATGCAGTACACAAGCCGCGGTTAAGACAGCTGACGTGCTATGATTTCTGACAGGCAGTTCACTCTCCTGTGATGTGACCCTGTTCCCCTCACACACACACAACGCGTTACTCTGCGCTGCGCAAAACTCCACATTTGAACAGTCAATAGCAAATACTTAAACTAATAACAAAACAGTAGCTGATTCAGAAGCGCCAGATTGTCATAGCAAAGTCAGAATTACCTCCTCTCCTAGGTTCACAAAACGGTCGTCCATAAAATGCATTGCTGTTAGTGATCTTAAAGATTCCTAAATGCATCTACTTTCGGAAGGCCAAATAAAGTGCTTTTGCTTTCGCCTAGAAACACACAGCGTCTCCCTGACATGACTGCTTCAACACTAACTGCGGTTACTGAAACCACGCCTTCTTTCTTTGCGTGCACATTTGGGCGCATTATGCAAATATTCCCACATAGGGACCTAGATATGTGGGGGCGTGTTAGAACGAGCCGTTTTAGGGGGGCGTGGCAGAGTCTTAACTTTGATAAAGAATATCTCTTTGGTTTTGAGACTTTAGTCTTTGCAACTTCAGGGATCTTATCTATGCACAATCAGCTTGTAACACTCCAAAGAGAAAGGAAAACTTGAAAACGCATCATATGACCCCTTTAA
>NW_015638024.1:2887309-2893087 GCF_001515625.1 Sinocyclocheilus rhinocerous | reverse complement strand
GTGTGTGTGTGTGTGTGTGTGTGTGTGAGGGGAACAGGGTCACATCACAGGAGAGTGAACTGTCTGTCAGAAATCATAGCACGTCAGCTGTCTTAACCGCGGCTTGTGTACTCCATCATCACTGTGTCTGTCACGGGACTCTGTTGCCCTTTCGGGCTTGAACTGATGGTAAAACTAACGACATTATTAACTGTCTTGATATTTACTTTGAAAGCTGAAGCTCGCGATTATGGTAAGGGGCGTTACATTTCCGAAGCGTGCTTGTGGTGTTCGGCCAATCACAATGCACTGGGTCAGCTGGCCAATCAGAGCAGACTGCGCTTGTCAAAGGAGGGGGCTTTGTTGAAAACGACGTGTTTGAGAGAGGCGGGGCATAGTGTTTTTTGAACATTAAAGCATGTCAACATATTCGGTTACACCAAATACACAAAATAATGATCTTTAAAATAGCATCATATGACCCCTTTAATGCATCCTTGTAAAATAAAAGTATTAATTTCTTAAAAATACTGAGAAAAAAGACCCCAAACCTTTGAACGGTATATACTATAGGTAGTAAAATTATTATAAATTTGTCTGAATTAAAAATAAAAAATAAAATGAATCATTTGAAAGGCTACAAGTGAATTTAGTCATCACAACATTATAATGTAGAGTATAAAAAATAGATATTTATTTCGAGAATTGCTAAAGATTTCATTTAATAGTGATTAAAAACATTCATAATTTAATAAAACTAAAACTACTTTTATAAAACTACTTTTAAAGGTAGGATAGGCGATTTTAGAGAGGCTAGCAATGGCAAGCTAGCATTGAAAGCAAGATCCCACCCTCCCTGCATAATCACTGAATGCGCACAGGTAGACCAAGGGCTAACCAGCGACACAATAAGAGACGGCATTGGTAAAGGGTTGAATGCAAGGCTGTCAGATTACCTCATGTCTCATTCACCGGTGAGAAAACATTACAGTACAAAGTGAATAATATTACAATAATAACTCCTTCCAATCTCGCTCGGCCTGCAATAGTGTAATGGAATGCACCGATGACGTATCATGTCTGCGCAAACCAAATCACCTACCCTGCCTATAAGTGACTGTTAAATGACAGCAAAGCTAATCTAAATGAGAAAAAAAAAAACTGAAAAAATTAGCATCTACAATTAAATATCCAATATCAACCAAAACCAATAAATAAATAAATAAAAAAAACAATAAAAAACATCTCTAATGTAAAATGATAACTGATTTTTAGGACGATGGAGGATGCAGATTATTATAATCTGGCATACTTTGCTGTGACTTGACAGTGTGACTCCAACACACTGATCCAGATTTTTGTGCTGAAATACTACATGCACAAGTGGCGCATCTGTTTAGTGGATTCGTTCAGGAGTGTTTGCTTCACAGGATACATGTGTATTGATACTCACTGGAACGAGGTGGGTCTGGAGTCTCCAATACCTCCTGTCCTCTCCAGCGGTTGGGGCAGCTCAGTATGACTGACAGTGCACACCGACATCCCATCCGTATGGGAGCTCTCGGCCAATACAAGCTACAAACAGACACATAAATGCATATTAAAAAAATGTGTCTAATTCAGATGCTTTTTGTTTAAGTTTCAATGGCTCTTCTTTATCCTTCATACAGTTTGGATGAACAGGATGTTTGAACTGTTCCACTAAACTCATGACAAAAGACCACAACAAACAAAGGCCTCAAAGGCACTAAATAAAAATGGCATTCAGCAGAACGCAATTTCCTGAATTATGCATTACACTTTAGAGAATCGGTCTGACATCAAAGTGCCTTTCTGACTTAATTAGTGTAATGAGACAGTGAACTAAAACTGGTGATGTCCAGAATGATGCAGTGTATGATTTAGCACATGTGCTGCATCTTTCTTATGACATATGAATGCATGACTGCCTGCCTTTTCCACTCTGATTCAGATGTTATATAAGGCAGAGGTTATCGCAGCTCACCCATGACACCACTCTCCCGTTGAAACAAGGCAGTTTGGTGTTATCGTCAGAGACTTCCTCTTTGACAACCCTGCAGGGACACAAAGGAAAAAGAGCCATGCATTATTAATTAGAATAGCGTTTGAATAAAACTGCTGTATTGGTTGTGCATATTGTATATACCACTGCTCAGTCCCACCAGGATTTAGCAGGATCCTTTTTTTTTCTTTTAGATTTTGCAGCCTAAAATGACTGAATTTGCAGCTTTTCTCAAAAACTGTTTCTTGTGTTCTTTTGCAGTGAAAACCCACCAATAATACAACATGTGACTATATACTCTACATTAAAAATAAATTATTTCATAATTATATATATATAATTTATAATAGTATTATCAGTTATTGCATTCACTAGAAATATTTAAAAAGAGCAAATCCAGTAAAATGATGTATGGGGACGAGCAAATATTCGTCCCAATATACATTATATTCAGCACTACATATAAGTAGTTTAACAGTATCATTAAACCTCTAGAAACTTTAATTACATCCCACACTCTTAACACATTATAAACAAGGCATTGGATTGCTTGCACAGTATTGATTAATTTGTTGTTGAAATAAGACAAAAATGCAAGCTGCCACAAATAATACAGAGTCTGCATTAAATTCTGGATTCACAGATTTGCAAAATCTTGGAGGGACTGACTGCTGTATTCAACATCCACAGACATGCTGACAAATGTGTTCATAGGGACTAGATGACATCTTCATGTGTTGTGTGATGTGTAACTGTGATCCTGTCTAAATGTGTTGTTCAGACTGACTTTGCTAATTGTAAACTGTCACAATGGATTTTAATAGAGGGGCATATGGTGAGGATCCCACATGGCAGATTGTCATGAATATGTGAACTCAATTATGCCAACCTTTTTATGTTTAACCACAGCAAACCAGCCTGAAAAATAATTTTTTGTGTGAGATGAGCTATTGAAATTAACATACATCAAATTTATGATATCAATGCTGTCATATTATTGCTTATTTTACACTCTATTGAAACAATCTAGACAGACATTTAAACGACTTAAAGGGGTCATATGATGCTATTTTAAAGATCATTATTTTGTGTATTTGGTGTAACAGAATACGTTGACGTTTTAATGTTCAAAAAACACATTATTTTTCAAATACTGTACATTATTGTAGGTCCTCTATGCCCCGCCTCTCTCAAACACGTAGTTTTCAACAAAGCCCCCTCCTTTGACAAGCGCAGTCTGCTCTGATTGGCCAGCTGACCCAGTGCATTGTGATTGGCCGAACACCGCAAGCACTCGTCGGAAATGTAAAGCCCCTTACCATAATCGCGAGCTTCAGCTTTCAAAGTAAATGTAAAGACAGACAAATACTGTACATTATTGTAGGTCCTCTATGCCCCGCCTCTCTCAAACACGTTGTTTTCAACAAAGCCCCCTCCTTTGACAAGCGCAGTCTGCTCTGATTGGCCAGCTGACCCAGTGCATTGTGATTGGCCGAACACCACAAGCACGCGTGGGAAATGTAACGCCCCTTACCATAATCGCGAGCTTCAGCTTTCAAAGTAAATATCAAGACAGTTAATAATGTCGTTAGTTTTACCGTCAGTTCAAGCCCGAAAGGGCAACAGAGTCAGTACACAAGCCGCGGTTAAGACAGCTGACGTGCTATGATTTCTGACAGGCTGTTCACTCTCCTGTATGTGACCCTGTTCCCCTCACACACACACACACGACAGTCAATAGCAAATACTTAAACTAATAACAAAACATACTTACATTCAGAAGCGCCAGATTGTCATAGCAAAGTCAGAATTACCTCCTCTCCTAGGTTCACGAAACGGTCGTCCATAAAATGCATTGCTGTTCTGTTGTAAGTAATCTTAAAAATTCCTAAATGCATCTACTTCTGGAAGGCCAAATAAAGTGCTTTTGCTTTCGCCTAGAAACACACAGCGTCTCCCTGACATGGCTGCATCAACACTACTGCTGTTTCTGAAACCACGCCTTCTTTCTTTGCGTGCACGTTTGGGCGGCATTATGCTAATATTTCCACATAGTGATGTAGATATGTGGGGGCGTGTTAGAATGAGCCGTTTTAGGTAAGCGTGGTTGACTCTTAACTTTTATAAAGAATATCTCTTTGGATTTGAGACTTTAGTCTTTGCAACTTTACAGATCTTCTTTATGCACCAAGAGCTTGTAACAGTCCAAAGAGAAAGGAAAACTTGAAATCGCATCATATGACCCCTTTAAATTAGGTTTAGTCCACAAAAGCTATCATACGGCTCAAGAATACTTGAAATACACATGTGAGCCTTTACCAACTCGAGCATTTGTATCTGACAGAAGAAAGAGTGTCTGTCTGAGAAAAGTGTACATGTATTTAAATGAAAAGGTTCAGTGAGGATGCTGGTGTCTGTTTAGCTAATCTGTACTTTGCAATGGAAATTCATCTCGTCTCATGAGAAAGCAAATATTTCAGAAACTACAGACAGATGGAAGATTTTAAAGGGGTCATGAACTGAGAAATCAAATTTCCCTTGATCTTTTGACATATGACAGGGCATTGTACTATAAAAACATCTTGTAAGTTTCAGAACTCAAAACTTTCTCATTAGTTCAAAAACAGCTTTTATTAAAACCAAGCTGAAAAATTACTCTTTTGGATTTTGTTACATTATAATGTCATAGTGCGCCGAAAGCCCGCCTCTGCAGAAGATCAACGCCTTCATCTATCACTGACTCTTAAGCCCCGCCCACTGATTCAAGCATGTAGTAGGAGGAGAGGAAATGCTAGAGAGACGCAAATACAGGATTTGTATTTGAAAAAACCATAGAGATTTCTCCGAGGATTAAAAGACTCTGGGTAGTGTAAGTTGTGAAAAAATACAGTCTTTGCATTGCCTTCCTTGACATCCTAACACCGTATCTACATCAGACGCGAGCGTTGTTGCTTCGTGTCGCGAATCCAATTCATGTCAGAAGCAGCGTGAGCGCCTACATCAGAAATAGAATGGAACATCGGGGATTTGTCATGTCGTGTTGTTCCGTGCTGCATCCAGTGTAGACAGAATCAATTAGTCGCGTTGTGCCACTCGCGTCTGTTGTAGACACGGGTTAATTAGCAAAGAGCTCCAGATCACGTGAGTGAAGCACTGTTTGTTTGCTCGCTTAACTTTACTGCGGATTTGTTTTTTAACAAGGCAGTTCGACGCAGGCTTTTCAGAGAGACTGAAAGTAAAAGATGATGCTAAGTCTGATATTGGATCCATCAGTAATCGCAACACGTGTTTTTACCACTATTGCACTGTCTGGCCCAGATCTTTATATATATTGAGTATTTATATGTTTTTAACCCAAATGGCCCATGTTGTTTTCAGAGTACATCACTGCAGCGTCCATCTATTATTTTCACATGCGAAACTGTTAAAGGCACAATATGTAAGATTTTTTTATTAAAATATCCAAAAACCACTAGAACAGTGTTATATATTTTGCTGACTTGTGTACTTACATTATCCCAAATGTTTCGAAGAATGTTTAAATCCAGAGAAATAAGCAATTTTAACTAGTGACACGTACCGTGTCCATAGTGTCATTGTGTCGTCTGCCAATGATGTCATAACCCCTCGATTTCCGGTTTTGTTTTGTAGAAAACATGGAAACACCAAAGACACTTTAATATGTTGTGCGTTTTAATAGACCGGTGACGACCGCACAGAGTACCATTATAACAGAACTTTCAAATGTATCTAGTATGATAAAACAGCGCTGCTTT
>NW_015638024.1:2878859-2886763 GCF_001515625.1 Sinocyclocheilus rhinocerous | reverse complement strand
TTCAGCGGCCTCGTTTCGCTTCGACGGCTTTCAGCCTCACCCTGCTTCATTCTACTACGTTAATAAATCATTAGCTCATCCATAAACATGATTTCTGCCCGAGTCCCGTCAGATTGCATCGGCTGTGGGGATGAAGACGACAACTCCCATGATTCCATACTCAGTCACGGCGTCATCAAACTACGCCTTTGTTTCTTTGTTTATTTTGAATACGTGCCCTCTAGCGGCGAAAAATTACATATTGTGCCTTTAAGGTGTGTCCGAAAACGAGTACTGTCTGAGTAGGTACTACATTTGAATTTGAATTTACTTCACGACCATTAAAAAAGCACGTTATGGGTAGTATGAATGAAATTCGGACATACTACATCCGCATGTTGTAACTGTCACATGGCCTATTCATAAATCCTCTCCCATGGCCATGGGATAGTAAATTGTCCATCGAAAGCACACTTCAGAATCCAGGCGGAAGAAGTAGGTCGTCCGGGTACTTTTCACCTACTGTTTTTGGAATACTATGAATTCGAACATAGCCTACTACTCGCCTCACATATTGTTTTTCGCCTACTACATAGTAGGGAAGCATGCAAATTCGGACGCAGCGTTAGCCAATCATAGCAGTGGGTGTATACTTCCGAGTCTTGAATGCGCTCCGCCTATAAAAACAGACTGTTATGCAGAGAGGGTCCAAAACTGGATCGAAGATAGCCTACTACTTCTAAATTATGTTTTTTTGCGTTCATATTTCATTTGAACCGCACCAGAGTTTGTTTGGAAGTGGACAGAGACCCATCTTTTAAGCGGTCTCTGTCCGCTTGTTTGGTGCACAGCAGGGTTCGGATGGTAGCATTCACACTTACTCAAATGAACTGCACTAACAGAGAAATCGTACTAGAGTTTGTTTTAATAGAACCAAACATGAAAAGTGTGAACACACCCTTAGACATGGTAGCCATGGAGGACACTGAACATACAAATGTCTTTATGATAGGTCCATAATTTACATAGAAATAATTTACAGGTCCATAATTTGCACAGAAATTGATTTTATGAGGTTGCTATACCAACTGAAATGCTTAAAAGAAAACATACATTTAAGGTCAGGTTATAAAATGTATTTTCACTTTCAGAATGCTTATATTTTAACATTTCTGATTGATTATTGAATATAAGTTATCGATGAAAATTACTTTCAAAGTGCATTTAAAAGTAAAGCATACATTTCACAAACAGATTAAATGCATGCACAAAAGTACAAACCAACTGAGATATTCAATTATTTTATTATGGCAAATGTGTAATAATACAAAACAATCAGGGTTCCTACACTTTTTAACCAAATTCAGACAGATTCAGTAAAGAATCATTCAGACTGATTTGTGAACTGGTTTGATTGATTCAATGAAAAGACTTGACTTGAACTGATCAGACATAACTATGGTACAATACACAATTAAAATATCTTATGGCTGAAAGTAACTAGAAAATATAGTATTTTTATCATTTTTCCAATGATTTTTCAGTCCTGGACAATAATAAACACAATTTAGAAATTCCCTGCCAAAAAGGTTTCCATTATTGTGGGAACTACAAACAAGTACAATGTTTTAGGACTACACATGAACAACTCTATACAGGAGACTACTTTCAAGACTAAACACTAGTTAACAAAACATTTTACTGTAATTTATTAAATATTTACTGTGTTTTCATTTTAGGATCTTCAAAATTATTTTTTTTTTTATGTTTTGAACTACTTAGAAATGATTGCATCATTATCCATTAGCAAAAACAGAATGGCTTATTTTCTTTATAATAGACTCATTCATAATAATAGACTAATAACCATCACTATGATGAAAAAAAAAAATATATATATATACACTACATAAACTCTCCTGTAATAGTACTTTAGCAATTTTTCAGTCTCTCTTTATCTCTAAGTCTGAAAACAGAGAAAAAATAGTCTCTCCTCACACGGTTTTGCCTCCCACTTGCCGTTTGATACAGTGAGGGCTCCACAGCGATGAGCAACTGGACACTGTAGTTTTCCACCATTCACCCAGTTCTCACACTGTATATTATCGCCATACACCCAGATCCAACTACCCACTAGAAAGTTCAACCCAATCCACACGTAATTACTCTGGACACCTTCAACCTTATTCTCATCCGTGTGTTGCTCCATAGCTGACGACAGACTGGCCAAGTCCACATATCTGTCTCTACACTGTTTCAAGGCCTCCATCCATGATTTGGGTTCTGACACCAGAATCATAGAGCGCACTGTGGCCATTCAAAAGAAGGGGAGTGGATCAACACAAGACTCATCGAGTAACTCACCATTCTTTAAAGCTCCACAAGCTTGTCTGTTTGGAGATATGGTTCTGTTCTTGAAATCTACATTATCAGGTTGCATGCTATTCCAATACTGAATCTTTAATAGGCTATTTGCCCAAAACCAAGGGTTATTATACAACCCCATCCAAAAGTAAAGATTATCCACAAATAAGCTGTGTTTGCCATGGATATAAACCACTAAAGCAGTCAATTCTGCTTCCGTTTTCACCATCACTAGGTTCATGTTTAACATCTTACAATGAATCTGAGCTTCTTTCCAGGCTTTATTTTCTTTGATCAGGGTGAATTCCAGAATGTTGTTAACATGTCTGAAGCAGATAAATGGGTGTTCCTCAAAACAAACGCGGTCATGCCAGAATCCTCTCCAATCAATCACCATGCAAAACAAACTGCTGAACCACCGGGAGAATGTGACAGGCTCGTTGTTCACCCATCTCCATGTATCTATCAAAGGATTATTTTGTTGAACTGTAGTTACACCAATCCAGGCAAAACCAGTATCAACCAGAGCACGGATAATGTTGTTGTCCACTTCATTAGATATAATCGCAAGACCAGCGTGATCCATTTCACACTGTTGTTTTGCCTCCTGCCAAGTTTTGATTTCTTTGACTAAGACCCAAACTCCAGAAGCCACTTTACACACAAAGAATAGTTTATCGTCACATGTCTTAGCAAACCAATACCCAGCCTTGTTCACTGAGGCACACTCTCCATACCGGCTGAAATAAGTGGATATGGTCTCATCCACCCAGTACCAAACGTTAAAAAATCTTATAAGTCCCACCCAAGAGAGCTGGTTGGCAGAACTGCTGAGATTCTTCACATCATTCTTATCCGAGACTACTAAGGGTTGTCCAGAAGTACTTAGGCAATATGCATTTGCATCAAACCATGACAATTTCTTCTCCACATGAATGATTTCATTCACTAATCCTGGTACGGATGTACTGGCAGAAGTATGGAATACCAGTAGAATGAAGCTAAGAAGCCCGAACATCTGCATGGTGAGACAGACAGCAACTGTCACAAGAACATGTCATGTTAAAGCAGTCTTGAGATTAATTTGCATGATGTCATAGTGATTTGTATAGAAAGCTTTGGGCTACTGTGTAAAGACAACATGGATATTCAAGTTTTCAACATTAAAATGAGGGAAACAATCAAAAACATTCAGTCTTATAGTTACCTAACCTAATTTGTAGGGTGTAAAAACACAGAAGAACAATCATAGATAATATAATTGTGTGGTTTTATAATTTATGTGCACTGTAGTTAAACTCCTCAATACTGTGCCAGACACAGAGTTGAAAAGGTATACTGCACAACAGGAATGGCCCTTGTGACCACTTGTGAAGCTTTACTCACTCAAACATGCGTATCTGACAGAAGGATGAGTGGCTTGTCTGAGAAAATTGTATTTAAACATCCCTCTACAACAGGGGTCTTCAATTAAAATTGCTTGAGGTCCAGTAATGAACCCTCCTCACCAGAAGAGGTCCGGACAATTATATGCCTAAAAACATGAATTGATGGTTTTTGCCAGACCGCAGCGTATCTTCACAAAAACAAAGTTTTATAAAATGATAAACTTCATATTTCAGCCTTTAAAACATTTTTTTTTTTTTGAGAAAATGGAATCAAAAGTATCAATTATTATATTAATTTAAACAATTATTATCAATCAATTATTATATAAATTAACATAGCCTATAAATTAGGGCTGTCAACGTTAACGCATGCGATTAATTTTACCATCCTTAACGCGTTAAAATAATTTAACGCAATTAACGCAAAATTACTGAAGCACAATTTCTATTCTAACCCTTTAACCCAATTTTGCTTCTCTGCTTGCAATCAGATCATTTTAAGTGGAAAGTTTTTGGGAAAAGTTTTCGGTCCAATGATCCAGTAAGCGAATGCATTCAAACAATCCATCCAAAACAGCGCTAATATAAAGGAAACCAGGCTGATTACGTCAGAGATTGCAGAGAGAATAGAGACTCTTTTCACTGAGTTATTCATTCCAGTGTGTTTCAGTGTCGGCTGAAGGTGAGGCACACTAATTGTATTTGTCTGGGATCCCTGCCGATTAACCAGTCTCGCTAGTAAAGTTTTGATGGATGAAGACTTCAATCAAGGTAAAGACGATTGCGGTGGCGTACAGGAGTCGTACAGTAAGCATGCGTGAGTCCGTTATAATAATGCGTGTATGAGTGCTCTTGACGCACTGATCGCACATTGTATTTATGCACTGTCACAGACATTTCCGAATATTCACGTTGTTTCCACACACATTCAAGATAATGTTTTATGTGTATTTTGCTGTTTAGTTATTCTAAATGGATCCGTGTACTGTAGTAGGTATATGCAGTCAGCAGGCGGTTGGTTTAGGGATTTTTGGCATCTCCATGTGGTCCCGTTCGGTATCGCAACTTGATTTCTCTAAAATGTAAAAAAGCTATTTGCTGTTGCACTGTACACGTTTTTATAGCATCACATTACTAGCTAAAATCAAACTTATCACAAAAATGAACAATTGAACTTATATCAGTGTGATAACAACTATCTTAAATGATCAAAACCATCTTTCGGAAAATTGTATTGGAAGTGTAATTTATTTTTTTATTTTGACTCAAGTTCCATTCGTTTACATGGAGAGGGCGGGGTTTATAACCTGTACTGCAGCCAGCCACCAGAGGGCGATCAAAGAGCCTGCAGCTTCACTTTTCAGGACGTGTGAGGCACACCCGTACACTACACATACTATACAATTCAGATTTTTTTTAAATTTATTTATTTATTTATTTTTTCTTTCATATGTGCTTATATGGTCTCCTTATATCATTTGGTTCTTTGGTGTCTTTTTGGAGTTTCCATTTGGAGTTTTGGAGTTCATTTGGAGTCCTTTTTTGGAAAGACATCTATATTTATCTTGAAAAAAGCTTGCAGAAAATACAGATTTTTGAGAATCACCCTTCAATCTTTTGGTTTACTTTGCTGAATATAGCAAATGATGACAAAATAAACATTTGAAACAAGATAAATGGTCTATGCTTAATTTCATGAAGTGTGCGATTAATCGCGATTAATCACAGAAAAAGGGTGTGATTAATTAGATTAAAAATTTTAATCTATTGACAGCCCTACTATATGTTACCGTCTTAATTGTTTAAAGTTTTTATAATGCATTAGCTTCTTGTCGATCCACCAGTTCACATTTACAACTCTGCGTGTTTGCAGCATAAAAACATGGGTTTGATTTTCACATTGGTCTAAACAAAAACAGCAGACGGGCTTATTAAAAATGTAAAGTCATTCTCTGCCAGCAGGTGGTGCTTTTGGAACGGCAGAAATATAGCGGTTTCCCCGGTAACAGCAGTACATAAAGCAGCTAAAGACTATAGAGTAGGCCTACCTTGTATAGATTTGAATGGGCAAAAATGCAACCCTCAATATGGCTGCTCTATCGAAGGAAGCCCCGCCTTCTGAATAAAAGAGCCAATCGTTAATCTGTATAAGTCATCGCATCACTGCAGCTGCCGTTAGAAGTCCTGGTTGCTATAGAAACAGTCAGCATTCTGGGAGATGTGCGCTTAAGACCATGCATGTGCACTGGCTGGTTTAGCCTAAAAAATAAGCTTTTTAACGCTATTTGAGCAAAACAAACAACATTTATGAGACAGTTGTTGTCAGATTTCATTGGTGATTTCAAATATGAAATTTAATCGTAAGCTTGGTGAACAGTTTTGGAGAATTTGATGTTTCCTGATTCAAAGAGATAGGAGCTGCACTTGCATGCTTGAGAGGAGTTTCAAAGATGGCTGCAGAGTGAAATGACTTGCCTTAAAGGGACTTTGAAAGCAGCGCAGCAGCTGACTTTGAATGGAGCAGCACTCATATTTATTCAATGAAATCATCGCTTTGTAAGAGTTTAATCGTCACATTAAGCCGTATCGCAATTCTTGTCTTACCGACCCCAAATTTAAGACCTCCTGAAATCATAAGTAAGACTTTCTTGTAACATTTAACACTTTTTATGGCCTTAAATTTGATACAACTAAATTTAAGACTTTTTAAGGACCCGTCAACTTTCATAATTTTTGAGAATGCCATTGTTTTTCACTCAATGAAAGTTTCATCTGTCTGCGCAACGATCTCTGCACTGCACATGACCACACGTCTGACCGTAGCAACAGTTAACCGTAGTAGCAACCTGTGGCACCGTAGGACCCAAACGGCTCTACTGAGCTGACCTTGATGTGCTTGATATAAATTTGATTTTGTTAGAAAATAGGTAGAGTCTGGCATTTATTTATTTCATTATGTCAAAAGGCTTTACTGTTTGGATGGACACATCTCCCGGTCTGGATTCGGACCGGAGGCCGCCAGTTGGCGACCCCTGCTTTATAATGTGAGTAAATCACTCGCATATGCGATTAGATTTTCATGCTAGATGACCAAATAATGTCTGATTAGATTTCACTAACCAGTGTTTGGGTTAAAGACTAAATATAAGTTTAGCACAGATATATTTTCACTTGCCTTTAATCGTCTTGAACATTTTAACTAAGCGCTTGAGAATGTTTGGGCCTGTCCCAATAGCCACACTTGTGGTTTTTGCACTTGACCACTAGTCTACTTACATTACGTATTTACTGTTTTTGGCCCAATTGTTCAAGTGGGCAGGAAGTCTGTGTAGAACTTTTGATTAACCAGTGGGACACATTTATAATATAGTGTTGTAAAAATGCAAGTACATTTTTAAAGAGCTTTATTACACGTTTTGTATATGTAATACTTTGCACTTTAAAGGTGACATATTATGCCCCTTTTTACAATATGTAATATAAGTCTCTGGTGTCCCCAGAATGTGTCTGTGACTTGTGTCTTGGCCTTTCAAGCAAGATGGCGCCGCAAATGGCAGCCAGGATGCTGAGCTCCGCAATTCTTCTGATGTTTTTGTTTGTTTGTTCTGTGTTTTGTCATTCTTCTACTATAAGTTTTACCTAGGGCTGGGTATCGTTCAAAAATGTTCGATATCGATACCGATACCTTGACTTCGATACCGGTTCCTGAACGATACTTTTTTCGATACCAATTTTATGAAATTTTAACAAGATTACATTATCTAAAAAAAAAAAACTTTGGTTTTATTTTTCAGCTTGTTGATGTTTATACAATCTCAAAGACTCATCTCCTGAGCCACTGCACAAAGGAACAAAATGTAACCAACACAATAAATCAATGCAAAATAGTTTTAATAAAGCTCAAATAGTCTTCAGTTTACACATCTGTTAGGCTACATTTACACTAGTTAGTGTTCGTTTTAAAACGCATAGCTCAGACAGAATCATAATTTCTATTCATTTTCCACTGATTTACTGATGAGCATTAGCAGCTTCCAGCTCTCTTCCATGTGTTCTCTCTTCCATGATCGCTGCTCTGACTCAGAGGTAATAACATATTTAATTTCAGCAACATTACATGGCCAAAACACACATTAGATGGCAGGGCCGGATTTACCTATTTTCGTGACGTAG
>NW_015638024.1:2850999-2878570 GCF_001515625.1 Sinocyclocheilus rhinocerous | reverse complement strand
AAAACGTGACGTGCCATTCCCCCATCCGCGCTCGCGACCGCTCGCACCTCATGTTTGCGGCTGAATGCAAATTATCATAATTGATGGATGGACATCTATGCCCATGAAAATACATCAGCAATCCGGCGCAGAGAAAAGAAAAAGAAAGCAAAAAAAAGGTGAAAACGAAGCACGTGCATCACTTTCAGGCACATTCATAATCCTGTGAAACTTTTTTGGCTGTTGACCTTACGGCCAACAATAGCCTTTAAAATGACTTAAAATGCATTATATAAAAAAAATAAGGCAATAATGATTGGCTAATAACACTGTTAAAATACATATAGCCATAGGTAACTGTCTAGAGCTACAATTGTAATTTGTAAATAATACAATTTATTTATTTATTTACTTCTATATTTTATTAAAGTTCTATTTTGACCCCTATAGTAGGTTTTTTTTTTTTACTTCCATAATATTTGAGGAAGGGGGGCACAACAATACAATCCTGCTTAGGGCACCCATTTGGCCAGCAGTGGCCCTGCATTAGAGTATATGAATGTGATGAATGATGGGATATGCTTAGCCTCAAATACCACTCTGAAATGATATTAAAAATAGTTAATGTGTATGCATTAAGGGCACTGAGCTTTGCCATTTTCAGACCTGGGACAGTCTTGCGCACTTACTTTTTGTCAAGTGCACATGCTCTCGAGTGGCCAAGACCGCAGGTATGGGTATTGGGACAGGTCCTTAGTCCATAAATTAGCGCCCTTAGCACACACTAAATCCACATGATCTCTAATAGTGTATATTAGTGTATATTCTCATATCATATCTATATATTCAGGTTTCAGAACCAGAGACACGCATCCAAACTTTAATTGAGGATAGTAAGAATGTGAGGGCCTTAGATACGGCTTTGGATGTGACTATCTAGAGTCGCAATTGGGTAACTGTGAGGCGGCATAGTCGGGGGACAAAACACCGCTCTTCCGTTCTGATCATAACATTAAACAGATTCTCCCCACTCAGTGGTGCACCCATTGAGAAACCTGATGAAAGTGCCCTAGTTATTGGTGATTCTATTGTACGGAATGTAAAAATAGAGACACCAGCCACGATAGTCCCAAGTTTACCGGGAGCCAGAGCGCCTGACATCTTGGCAAATTTAAAAGTGCTGGCTAATGCTAAACGTAAATTCAGTAAGATTGTTATTCATGTTGGCACTAATGATGTTCAACTTCGCCATTCATAGATCACTAAAAATAACAATAAAGAGGTGTGTGAACTTGCAAGTATGATGTCAGACACTGTAATATGCTCTGGTCCCCTCCCTGCTTATCATGGTGACGAGATACATAGCAGACTGTCGTCACTCAGTGGCTGGATGTCTAAGTGGTGCCCGCAGTATGACATGAGTTTCATAAACAATCGGATGAGTTTTTGGGGCAGACCTAACCTGTTGAAATGAGACGGTCTTCATCCCTCCAGGGGTGGTGCCGCTCTTCTCTCTAGAAATATGGCACATAGTATTAAAGTTTGTACTTGACTAACTGGGGCCCAGGTCAGGAAGCAGACAGACTGGCTAAACCGACCATCTGCTAGAACAGAAGTATAATATAATACAGATAAACACATGATAAAGCTTGGCTTAATCAATATTAGGTCCCTTTCTACAAAAGCGCTTTTTGTAAAACATATGATCACAGATCATAACCTAGATGTGCTATGTTTGACAGAAACCTGGCTAAAACCAGATGCTTACATTACTTTAAATAAGTCAGCCCCTCTATAAACATGAACCGTGTCCAAAAGGTAAAGGGGGAGGTGTTGGTAAATTTTATAGTAATATTTTCAGCATTTCTCAATGGTCTGGTTTCATGTATAATTCATTTGAAGTAATGTTGTTTTTTGTAACGAAATCTAGAGTAATAAGTGTTAATGATAAATCCCTATTGACGTTTGGGTTACTGTTACAGGCCACCATACAGACTTTATCAAAGAATTTGCTGATTTTCTATCTGAGCTAGTACTGGCAGCAGATAAATTCTTAATTGTTGGCGATTTTAATATCCATGTAGATAATGAAAAATAAGCATTGGGATCAGCATTTATAGACATTCTAAACTCTAATGGGATCAGACAACACATGTCAGGGCCTACTCATTGTTGTAATCATACTTTAGATTTAATATTATAACATGGAATTGATGTCAATGGCATTGAAATTCTGCAGCAGAGTGATGATATCTCGGATCATTATCTAGTCTCGTGTATACTCCATATAGCTAAAGCTGCAAACTCAACTCCTTGTTACAAATATGGTACAACCATCACTTCTACGACAAGACTGCTTTGTAAATAATCTTCCTGATTTGTCTCAATTCCTCAGCTTATCTAATAGCTTAAAAAAAACTGTGTACGCCCTCTTTTCTAGCACTTTAGCCACGTTGCTCCTTTACACAGGAAAACAGTCAGACACTGTGGTATAATGAGCACACTTGCGCCCTAAAGAGAGCAGCCTGGAAAATGGAGCACAGCTGGAAGAAAACAAAACTAGAGGTATTTCGTTTTGCATGGAGGGAAAGTATTTGCTTCTACAGAAAAGCATGAAAAACTTCTAGATCTGCTTACTTTTAGGGATGGAACGATTACCGGTTTGACGATAAATCAAGATAAAATTCCCCACTGTTAGTATTACCGTTTCATGTTTTAATTATCATTAATTTAAAACTGTATTCGATTACCGCGATTTGAACAACTCAGGATAAAAAAATACTGTCCAGCATAAAGCACAGTTTTAAGTAACAGCCTCAGTAGTTTCGTTTTGTGTGAAAACATGGTAGAAAGCTGGGAGGTTTTAAAAGAGTGCTAAGGGAATTATACAAATGATTATACGAATGAATTAATTACATGAATGTAACTCTGAAGGTTCTGACTGTCTTCAGAAAAGATTCGATGGCATTTTGTTTTCATCTTCACTCCATATAATACCTAATAAAGTAGTGTTCTTGTTGCAGTGCTGCTTTGTCAACGGAGGTTACGGGAAACAGCTCTAATTCAGCTGTTCCATTAGCGCCACCTAGTGTCAGAGAGTGGATTTACAGTGTTTTATTTACATTCAGCCTGTGTGCAATTTTTGTCTGGCCAAAAAACGGACCGAATTTGCATGCCCTGCTGTAAATTTTGACTGGTTGATGAAAAACAAGCTTATGTAGATTCTACACATTTAAACAATTCGGATAAGGTATCTAGAATTATTTATGGAGCAGATAAAATACATATGATCCTTTATTAATCATTTATCATTTTGACTTAACCCCTTTCTTTATTTAAAGGCTGAAATGTGAGGTTTACCATGTTATGAAACTTTTTCCAAAGCTTTATTTGAACATTTCGTACATTGTGTCATTTAAAATCTGGACATCATTGGTAATGTTATTGTTTTAGTGTTTATGCAAACAAAAAGTAATTTTATATATTGTTTGCTGATTTTAAATACAAAACACAATTTATGTGTCAGTACTTTTTAAACATTTCCAGCACATTTTAACAAAACCGTGATAATACTGATAACCGTGCTAATTTAGGTCACTATAATCGTGATAAGAAATTTTCATACAGTTACATCTCTACTTACTTTTCATCTCTTTTAGAAGAAAATAAACACAACCCCAGGTATTTATTCAATACAGTGGCTAAATTAACGAAAAATAAAGCATCAACACACGCAGTCATTTCCCAAAAGGACAGCAGTAAGACTTTATGAACTTGTTTACTTCCAAAATCGATACTATTAGAGATAAAATTATAACCATGCAGCTGTCAGCTACAGTATTACATCAGATAGCACATTATAGATCTCCTGAGGAACAATTCCACTCATTCTCTGCTGTAGGAGAGGAAGACTTGTATAAACTTGTTAAATCATCTAAACCAGTAATTTAAGAATCTAAATGGACACTGAGATACCTTTAATAAAACTTTGGAAAAAACTTTGGAAAAAGCGACACATGCTTTCCCCATTTTTAAAAAGTCACCATTGGAAAATAATGCAAAAAGGATTGCTAAAGTAAACAGAACTCTATATCGCAACACATACTGTATGCAAAAGCTAAGGTTACAAATTTAAAAAGGTACTGCATAACAGGAATAAGTCACCTGTGACCCTTTAGTAACTCATGCATAGTAATAATGCATAGTATTTAATGACAGAATCTTCATTTTTGGGTGAACTATCCCTTTAAGTTACAAAGATGAAAAGTACTACATAACAGAAATAAGTCACCTGTGACCTTTTACCAACTCATGTACATGTACCTTACAGAAGGAAGAGCGTTTACCTGAGAAAAGAACACATGCATTTGAATAAATGTAAATGTAAATGTATTTAAATTAAATGGTTCAGTGAGGATGTTGGTATATTTTCGCCTAATCTGTACTTTGCAATGGAAATTCTTATTTCATGAGAAAGCAAATTTTTGTGATAAATAATCCAGAGTACATTAAATTTATCAGGCAATACAAAGATACAGGTGAATTTAATGTCAATGTAGCAGCAGGAAGCTAAGAAGCTCTAACTTAAGACAGTCGGGTGGCTATTACAAGAACTAATGTCACGTTAAAGGGTTAGTTCACCCAAAAATGAAAATTCTGTCATTAATTACTCACCCTTATGTCATTCCAAACCTGTAAGACCTTCGTTCATCTTCGGAACACAAATTAACATATTTTTGATTAATTCCGAGAGCTTTCTGACCCTGCATAGAGAGCAATGCAATTACCACGTTCAAGACGAGAATACTTTTTGTGCACAAAGAAAACAAAAATAACCTTTTATTCAACAATTTCTTCTCTTCCGTGTCAGTCTTTTGAAGCGCGTTCACGAGAGTACCACGACACATGCGTGTGGTGCTGCTGACGCAGGAGCCGGCCTTCTGACGTACAACCCGGATGCGCTGTGCCTAGTTTACAGCAGAGGAAGACAGATGCTGTACATAAAACAGTCTTCATAAACATGTCTGAAGATTTCGACAGAGAGGAAGACTTGCAATTTTTTGCCCAGTCTTACTTATTTGAACCAGAATATACAGATGATGAACTAAGAGAAATGGACGTTCTATGTCAGAACGCCGGCTACTGCGTCAGCAGCACCACACGCATGTGTCGTGGTACTCTCGTGAACGTGCGTCAAAAGACTGAAACGGAAGAGAAGAAATTGTTGAATAAAGGCATTATTTTTGTTTTCTTTGAGCAGTACAATAAAATTATTAACTCATTTTAATTAACAAAAATATATATTTAGTTGTGTCTGCATTCCAAAAAAAGGTCCTGAAGTTAAACATTTCATTTTCAAAAGCATCTCCTTTCACTGACCATATGTTGATGATCCTACTTATTTCCTGTTTGTACCCAATTAGTGGAAAGTGTTCATTTAGGATGACAATCACATTAGACTGCTCTGAAAAGACTAAAGTGGATAATGTTACTCAGCAATACTTCACCTTAGCTTTTTCATGCCACAAGAATCTAAACACTTTAAATGAACCTGCATCAACCAGAGCCCCAAACTGATCAAAATATCCTTTGAAACAGCATTCAGACGCACACTGCGTTGGCATTATTAGGACAACAAAAAAAATCCAACCAAACTATCTCACCAGCATAACATCACAAATGTCCATGCAGAGTGCAGACACATACAGAGGTGTAGAAAATCCAGCTTAGGTGATTTAAGATGGTCTCCCAGTCTGACCAGCAGGGAAAAAACACTAAAACTGACTAGACAAGCCTGGCCAAGCTTAGGCTGGTTTAAGATGTTTTAAGGTTGTAAAGCAAGATTTCATAATAACTGGCAGAAAATCAGAATCAGGAATCAGTCAATGATTAATGTCATTTTTTGTCTGTTATTGCTGGTTGCTTTCTCACTCCTCTTGCTAAGGGTCAAACTTCGGTTACCATGCAAATCAAAGAAGCAAAAATATGTAACGTACAGTATGTTGTGCTATGGCATACTGAACAGATAAGAGCATGACTATATTCTGATGCTGATCCCACAAAGGAGGAGATGATACAGTCATCACCAATGACAGGCAGGTGCTAATGATGACAAACCATCGCTGCCACGATGACAGCTTCATTCGCACCATGGACTGAATACAATTAATGAATGAATAACAATGACACTTCCCATCATTCGACTTACCCAAAATCTTGATCCATAGATTTAAAGAAGAATTTGTAGCTGTTGACCGGTCGGTTGCTGAGGACATTTTTGAAATCTGCCAAAGTTACCTTCTCTGGAGCTACTGACAGTTTCACCAAATAAGGAGTTTCCTCCTCGTCTATATGGTAAATTATTTTAGTCTCCGCCATGAGAATATGGTGGGAACAATTGCCGGAGAACAGCGCGTGATCCTGATGCTGTCTATACAGACGCGCGGTGACAATAAATAAAATGTCTAAAATAACGGATGCTAACTGAATATAATCACGCATTTGGCGCGACTGAAGCTATGAATTAAGCGACTTTGTAACGCTAAGGCTAAGAACACAGCCATTATGGAGGCCTGATATATGTCTATTGCAGCCCACTATGCGGAGGATACGCTGCCTGTGTTACCGAAACAGGAAGGAAAGGTTCACATCCTCGAGAGAATCAGCCTGGAATATCCGAGCCGCTCTTCTGCGCAGTGCTGCCATCGTGTGCTAGAAAGCAGCCATGCACTCTAAGTCTGGATTCGATTTGGGGTTATGCAACTCTTCCCACATAGTGAGGTAGATATGTGGGGGCGTGTTCGAACGAGACGTTTTAGGTAGGTGTGGCTGACTCTTAACTTTTATAAAGAATATCTCTTTGGATTTGAGACTTTAGTCTTTGCAAATTTACAGATCTTCTTTATGCACCAAGAGCTTGTAACACTCCAAAGAGAAAGGAAAAAATGAAATCACATCATATGACCCCTTTAAAGCCGTAAACTAAAAATTCGAATTTGGAGAATTCGTAACACTTACAATAAGGTCCCATTAGTTTCCGTTACTTAATGCATTAGCTAACATTAACTAACAATGAACAATGTGTTATATTTATATTTGTTCATCTTTGTTAATCAAATTAAACTCTTCGTTGTTAGTTCATTATCTTAGATCCAATAAATAATATCAATAGATGCAACTTTTGATTTTAATAATGTATTAGTAAATGTTGAAACATTAACTTTGGTTAATAAATGCTTTAGAAGTAGGCTATTTGTCATTGTTAGTTCATGTTAACTAATGTAGTTAACTGATATTATTGAACAAATAAAGTTTGTAAATTGTTACTAAAGAATTAAAATGGAACATTGAAATAAATTCAAATAAATATGCTTCTTCAACTTAGAATTGTACTGTTTATGATTGAATTCAAATTCATTTCAAATCGAAGCATTAAAAAGGAAATTAGAATTTGAAGAATTAAAATGGAACATCCACATTAATTCAAATAACTCCTGTAAATGCATTTATATATATATATATATATATATATTTCAGTATAAATTACTTATTTGCAACTTTTATAGTACACAACTAAAAAAAACTGATCAGTGTTGATTTCACCTACAGAAAATGTAATCAATTTCTGTTTCTTTGTATTTAATACATTTGCTTGCATTTTATGGTTCATGGTAGAAAAAACAATTCAGTATGCTCATTTAAAATAGTTTTTATAATGAATCCAAAAAACAATGTGATGTAAATATTGTAGTACTGTATGACAAAGTTAAATTCTGTTTTGATGAGTTAATTGTTTAAACAGCACTGATATGACTTTTGGTAAAATTACGAGAAATGTCTGTAAAAAATCAGCTGCAGTCTTATTTTGGGAAATTCCTCATTTGTTGAGCAAATGAGTAAAGATTTTAATTAGGGTCATGAATAAGCAAATAGCTGTACTAAGGATTTCCAGTATCAAAACCCTCAAGTACTGAGGTGTTTGATTTTGTTTGAGCATCATAAATCTTTTACATTACAGGCACATGAGCCTACAATTGTGATGAACTGAAAAAATACCACCTACATCATGCAAAAGATCATCCAGAGGTTAAAATGTGTTTATTTTATTCTGCTTTGAATGAGAGAACATTGGCAGTGAACTGAAAATGAAATCATCAATAATAAAACCGCTTCAGGATGGGAATGATCAAGTATCCATTATGTGGCATCATGTACCAAAAGCATTGTGGTCTACCCAGCGAATTCCTCTTGCAACCTCAATCAATGGTATTAACACATTCTTATTTGGAGCCTTTGAGGAATTTAAAAGGGTGGCTGAGTGTCATATAAACATTATACTGGGCAAAAGCATTGCTTCAGTTTCACCATAATAATCTGTTAAGATAAAGCAGTACACATTACATAACACTGATTTGAGCAAACTAGAAAAGAAATGTTTGCACCTATTATGTATGAATATTCATAGCCATGCTATTACATTTTTATGTTGTACAGGTACCTTGATGCATTTGCATCAGTTTCCCACTTAATTATTTGACCTCAAATGAACTCAAAGCTGCAAGTATGGATGAAAGCAAATACATTAAACGCTAGAGCATTCAAATAAACTGTGACAAAGGGAATTAGTAAGGTTTGTAACATGAGAAAAGTAAGCATGAAAATATACAAACAATAACATGGAAAAAGTTGATAGAGTATGACAGGATACAGAAGATTGTGATAGAAAATGTTATACACTAAAGGAAATGTAGCCTTTTAGTGGCAACACAGTTAGTAATGGGAATAGAATATCAAAATGAGAAAAATAAATACTTATTTAATTAAATATTTTGGCTAAACTGACTGTGCTTTCATATACCAATAAGAATGTAGACTTTAATTTCCACTTAACATTTTACCATGTTTAAAACTGTTACACAAAACCAGCATATTAAATTCAGGATCCAGTCATGGGCTAAATTATGAGCTTTTACATAACCACAGATACACAGACAGATCAACAGTATAAGCAAATTACACTTGACCTGGCATGATTATTAAAATGGACCTTTTAATAATCATGCTGTTCATATAATATAGTAAAGGTATTAAGGTGCCTGCATTAAAGAATGCTTATGAATTGTAGCTTTCAGTAAGCACAGCTTAAACCTACTGAGGAAGACAAAAAAAACATGAACAAAGCATAAAAATGCATTGTGTGATGTAGCAATAGCTTCTGCAATATTTGTACCATACAGATGTGCACTTTTAATTACAAAATCATTTAAAACTGCAAAGCTTTTTTGATTCCACAATGAATAAGAAGGTTCTTCCTCACATAAAGCTTCTGAGCTAGCATTTCATGTCACAGCCTCTGCCAGGCCTCATCCTTACATAGCCTTACATAGAAAAAAACCATACAACTGTGTCTTTCTCTCCTTTTCACTTATTTCCTTGCGATATTGTCACTCTCCACATTTCATTCTTCATCCCAAAGTCACCCCAAGTTTGACCAAATCTGCCCCTGGACCAGCCAGTGGCAAAGTACCTCTTATTTCCAAGATGGCTTCTCCATCTCTGCAGAGAAAAAAAGTTAAAGAGAGAGAATTTGTGAATTTTGGAAGACACAATCAAATTTCAGAGCAATTTAGGTTTGCACACTACTGTGGCAAAAGTTTGGGCTGAGATTGATTGATTGATTGATTTAAAGAAGTCTTCTCACCGAGGCTGCATTTATTTATTTCTAAATACATTAAAACAATCAAAACCCACGATTTTACCTCTGTCCAGGTCAATGGCTTTTGGGGAGCAAAGTTTGGACATTTCCGCTTCCTTCAGTAGATTGTTCTTGTATTCTGCAGAGGCAAACAGAAATACATTTGTCCAAGTCTTTTCACGGGTGGTGCATTTTGAGAGGAAATATGAGGTAAACTCACCCAACTTCGTCTCCTCTTGGTTGCTTGACTTCACATCTGCGATTCTTCGCTCACATTCTTTCTTAACACATGATGTGTGGCCCCTAGATATATGACACACATTGACAGCTGATGCTTTATGCATAACTAATGTTCACTTCACAGATGGCGTTTTAACATCAGTGGATACTCACACATACGTCACCGTCGGCAGAGGTGGGCTTTCGACTTTTCGTGGATCAAAATCTAGGCCTAATCAAAACAAAACAAATGCAATGCAAATATTAAATCAAGTACAGTGTACATAATACAAGTGAAACTTTCTTATTTTCTATAGATTCATTACATGCAAAGTAAAACGTTTCAAAAGTTTTTTTGTTTTAATTTTGATGATTAGAGCTTACAGCTCATGAAAGCTCTTTGTGGAGGGTGTCAATGATTGTCTTCTGGACCATTGCCAAGTCAGCAGTCTTCCCCATTATTGTGGTTTCAAAAAACAAGAGATACCCGGAATTTATACTGTAGGGATGGTCATTTAATGACACTCAAATGTAAATATTCTAATATTTTGAGATACTGGATTTTTGACTTTTATGAGCTGTAAGTTCTAATCATTAAAATTAAAACAAAAACACTTTTGAAATGTTTTACTTTGCATGTAATGAATCTAGAACATATGAAAGTTTCACTTTTTGAAATAAGTTAGACAAAAAAATTAACTTTTTCATGATATTCTAATTTTTTGAGATGCACCTGTATATACACGTGTGTGTGGCTGAAAGACACTTCTGAAGTGCCACAAAGAAACCATTTTATCCACAGTTACATTCAGACACCTGAAATATAATTATTTGCCTTTTTAGAGGAATAAAATGCAAAACGACAGATGTAAAGGACCAATAAAAGACCTTGTCTTTTTCGTTGACGTGTCAGGAGAACGATAGCCAACACAATAAGGGCCAATAGGAGGAGAGTTGCCAGGATGTAGCCCAGCTGCTGCAGGAAGTGATTCCTTTGCTCTGGCAAGATGACATTGATTACATGTGGCGGCACTTCTACCATGTTGGTGTCTAAAAGAAAAGACGATAAAGTATATATATTGAGGAGTTAGGCACTGAACTTGATTGTTTTTTTTTGCCATTTTTAGTAACCACCAGAGGGCCCTGTGCTACTTACAAAGACTTATGCTACACAGAATCTTTTGCTGTGAAAAAGCACACTTCGGCACTCCTGAAGGAGAGATATTACAGATTGAATCATAATCTGATTTCATGCCCTCTAAGAACTGAGACCAATATCATCTATGCTCCTGAGCTATTTATTCGGCTCCCCATCAGCTTACATAGTCTATAAAATAAATGACATAAAATAAATACTACATAAAGTATATTTCGACAAAACAAGGATTAACCTGCTATAAAACATAATACATTTTCCAGTGAAAAATAATTGAAACACCAAACTCCACAAAAGAATAAGAAAGAAAGAAAGAAATATACAGAGCAGATAATTAACAAATATTCATAAGAGCTGGATTAATACCGATATCGACAGCACGTCTTTCCCTTTTCATTGGTCTTTTCATTGGATATTTTCATCTTTCTTGCGCTACAACCTGTAAGGGCTTGACCCTTAGCTAAAGACAACTGAAGAAGAGACCTGTAGTACAGAGAGATCTGGTATTATGGCAAAACAGATGTTGGAGCTGAGAGAGTGCATTGCTTGTTTCTGGAGTTCAAAACATTATATTGGCAACACCAAGGTCATGGGATTGATTCTAAGAAAATACACACACTGATAAATGTGTACTTCGAATGCATTCTAAGTGGCTTTGGACAAAAATATCAAGTGTGCGAATGAAAATGCTTCGTTTTAAGCAGCAGAGTTAGTGCACTTGTTTATTTTAATTGCACTCTAAATTCTGCAAGAAAGACCGGAAACTGCCACGTGTTTCTCAGCTAGAATGAGATTTTTTTTTTTTCTGGCAGGAAAACATGGCTTTAAATAAGAAGAGTGGTGGAAAACAGAGGGAGGATTGGATGAAATGGGGAGGTTCTATGTGGTCCATTTTATTGAATGACTTTATCATTTTGCTTCCACGGGAAAATTTAATAAATCAAAAAAACAAAACAATGTTGCACCACTTCTTCAACGATAGAGACATAATAAAGACACGCAGCCTAAAATGACGACAGTAGATGACAAAATACTGAATGATATCATAAGTCGTAGAAGAGTAGTGTTATTAGATGTGGAAAATCACTCAGAGACTATTATGTTTGGGCCTTACAAAAGAGCCATGGCTGCAAATCAGAGATTCTTGCTTCTTAATGTCTTACTGCCATGAAGTTGTTATATTATTATTTAAAGATTTTTAGAGACTTCTTACAAAAACCACCCAAACTTTTGAATAGCGATGTATCTAAAATTTAATTCATTAACATGAATTTTTTTTTTAAAACAATAATAGTGGTAATATCAGACCACTACAAATTACGTTTTAAGCAGCAGAGTTAGTGCACTTGTTTATTTTAATTGCACTCTAAATTCTGCAAGAAAGACCGGAAACTGCCACGTGTTTCTCAGCTAGAATGAGATTTTTTTTTTTTCTGGCAGGAAAACATGGCTTTAAATAAGAAGAGTGGTGGAAAACAGAGGGAGGATTGGATGAAATGGGGAGGTTCTATGTGGTCCATTTTATTGAATGACTTTATCATTTTGCTTCCACGGGAAAATTTAATAAATCAAAAAAACAAAACAATGTTGCACCACTTCTTCAACGATAGAGACATAATAAAGACACGCAGCCTAAAATGACGACAGTAGATGACAAAATACTGAATGATATCATAAGTCGTAGAAGAGTAGTGTTATTAGATGTGGAAAATCACTCAGAGACTATTATGTTTGGGCCTTACAAAAGAGCCATGGCTGCAAATCAGAGATTCTTGCTTCTTAATGTCTTACTGCCATGAAGTTGTTATATTATTATTTAAAGATTTTTAGAGACTTCTTACAAAAACCACCCAAACTTTTGAATAGCGATGTATCTAAAATTGTATTCATTAACATGAATTTTTTTTTAAAACAATAATAGTGGTAATATCAGACCACTACAAATTACAAATGTTTGTAATGAATTCTTTCTAATGTACCCCCCACTCTCTGTGAAAACAAGCAAATCCTGCTTACTACTGTGTTAAAACATGCCCATTAAGTAATTGTTACCTGTGAAGAACAGTGTCTGCCCTATAATCTCAATCTTAAACTCTTATTGTATATGTTTGAACCCAGAGCACTCAGGGGAACACAGGCTAATATCGTAGGGTAGATTACTGTAATCAGTAACAGCTGAAGGGTCTTCTACCCTCGTTTTTCAGAAGACCTCATAAAAAGGCCGGATATGACTATTTACTGGCATTCAAGAGCCATGGTAAAGAGCAATATAATGTATCGTGTCACACATTTTTGCCTTGAATAAAAAGCATTTTTACTAAAATGGCAACTACATAATTTCAAAACACATTCATTTCTGTATCTTTCACCTCAGTTAAAAGACAAACAGGCTTCTCCACAAAAGTATTTCCCAAACAGTGATTTATAGTTATTATGAAAAGATGTGTTTTGCTTAGCTTCAGACTTCCCTTGCATGTTCATGTCGCAAATAATAATAATAATAATACAAAAAAAATTGCACAAAAGCAATGAAACATCTTCCAGAACTTGAGAAGCAGTCTTTACTCTTTCCTGCTTGTTCATGAACTGACGTCTCCATGAATAGCTATGTTTACGATGAAAGCTGAACATTTATGAGCCAAACAATCCAGAACAGGGCTTCCACTGGGACTTTTCTTGGACTGTCCTGCTTCTAAGACCATAGGGGAACATCAATATGCTCAAAGCTTGTAACTTTTGAAAAGCTATTGATATGTCAGATCCTGGGAAAGCTGTAAGTGAGTGATTCACATGATTAGAACCACCTGGTCTAAAATGGCTGAACTATAAGAGGATAAACAGAATTATGAAAAGTCCTAAAAGGAAATGGTTTTATGTAATGGCTGTGCTGGATCCAGACAGTTGTTTTTTTCTTCATGCTTAAACAAGACAGAAGAAAGGACTGACACATTTTGGACGGCTTAAGAAAAGGTTGAAGGGGGAATGAGGGGATGTTGAGGGTGGGCTGACCTAAATCTACAACAGTCTCCTCCTTATGGCTTATGGTCTGATGTTGAGCTCTAGCTACAGCTGGCCAGATGCTTTACAGATGAAGCAAACTTGCCTTCTCCTGCAGATAAACAAGACGCTGTCCAAAAAAACTCCAGAAAGGATGGAGACGGAGGGTAAAAAAGTGAGTGTGGCCAAAAAAGAGAAAACTATGCAGTGAGAAGTGAGAATGAAAGCGACATAGGCAAGACAGATCAACAGAAAATTAAAGAAACAGAAGAAGGGAAATGGAATGCACAAGGGAGGAGACAAAAATCATGAAAGAAAACAAGAAAGAAAGACTGAAAGAAAAAAAGGACAGATAAATTCAAACCACAAAGCTATTTAGCAACAGTTAAAAGAGAAAAAGTGAAAGCTTAGAAAACGAATAGACTGCCAATTTGTATGACATTTGTAAACAGTCTGCATTCTGCACACAGTACAACACAACAAAATATAGCTAGGGGTGTTGAGGAAATTTTGTTCATCATTTGTTAATCAATTGGTCATCAAAGTACCACATGATTCTTTTACTGCTGCTTCTTCTTCTTCTTACTGCTTCAGTCATTTGTCACTGATTATCTTCCCCTCCAACGAGCTGAACCACTGCAACTGGGTCATCATTGAAACTTGAGATCTCGTGAATGAATCAGCTAGACCAGTGTGAACCAGACTGACCAATTCATCAAAAAGGATAATCAAAAGAATGTTTCAAAATGATTAAAAAGAATGAATCAAATGACTCAAAAGAATGATTACTTGATCAGTCACAGCTACTCATCTCACAAATACGCAATGGTGAGCATCCTTTTTCTGTTTTTCAGTGAATAATGACAATTTTAGTTTGTTCCGAACACAAACGTGTCATAAGGCTTTATAAAACTTGGAATATAGTGCACACGTTGTTTGGACTATTTATTTATTTATTTGTTAGTGCTGTCAAATTATTAATCGCGATTAATCGCATCCAAACTAAAAGTTTATGTTTACATAATATATGTGTGTACTGTGTATATTTATTATGTATATATAAATACACAAATACAGTATATATTTAGAAAATATTTACATGTATTTACATGTATAGATTTATATTTATATAATTTATAAATATTTTTAATATACAAACATAACATATTTTTCTTAAATATATATATATGCATGTGTGTCTATTTATATATACGTAATAAATATACACAGTACACAAACATATATTATGTAAACAAAAACTTATTTTGGATGCGATTAATCATTTGACAGCACTATTTTTTTTTATATATATAATTTTTTATACATATTTTAATGTGCTTTTACAGCCTTTTTAAAGATTCCTTGATGTGTTTCACATTAAAAAAAACTCATATGGGTTTGAAATGACGTGAGGGTGATTAATGATGAGAGAACTATCCCTTTAACTCAAGGAAGAGAGCCTAGACAAAATTAAAAAAAACTCATATGGGTTTGAAATGACGTGAGGGTGATTAGTGATGAGAGAACTATCCCTTTAACTCAAGGAAGAGAGCCTAGACAAACAATTGACATCAAAACAAAATACAGACACTGCAAATCAGAACAACACAATGTATAAATAAGCACTCACTGCAGATGCCCAAGTTTTTGTTATTTTTTTGCCAAAAAAAGGCCATGTAGAAATATTATGTTTTTAATAATGAATTCAGCAGTGGAGAAAGTGTTTAGTGCTTTTCTTTCTAGCCCAAAAGTCTGTGATTATCCACAAGATTCCACAGAGGTTTGTGTATTCTAGGGTCAACTTTCTCTTATTAGTGGTTTTTCTGCTGAATCCCCACCCGTCATTCTCCCCAACTCTCTTGTCTCTGTAAAAAATCATTAAAACTTATGCATCAATTCCTCTCTGTCTCTTATATATTTCCTTCCTTTTTTATCTCCCAATTCACATCGCCTACCTCCCTGTCTTATACAAACAAAAAAGCACTTTCTTATCCTCCTGCACCCGTCATTCTCCCCAACTCTCTTGTCTCTGTAAAAAATCATTAAAACTTATGCATCAATTCCTCTCTGTCTCTTATATATTTCCTTCCTTTTTTATCTCCCAATTCACATCGCCTACCTCCCTGTCTTATACAAATAAAAAAGCACTTTCTTATCCTCCTGTCTGCCTGGCAATACCTCAAAAGAAAACATATGGCTATCGAATGATCCGAACCAGAGCAGAACTCAAACTGAGAAAGCGAGCTGTTACAGTGGGTGAGGGAACAGCAGTGGAATGCAAGTGAAAAAAAGAAGAAAAAAAAAACAAGAGAAAAAGAAGCGTGCTTGATGCAAAAGAAGAATAAGCTTTAAAGGAGAGCTGCTGCATTTTAATGAATGTGAACGTGGTAACCCAGACAACAGGGTAACCAGATCTGCAGACTTACCTCAGACTGTTTTAGGTCAGGATTGTTTGTTTAAGTTCATGCACTGTGATTACATCCACCCTATTTTCTTTCTCATTTATTTTTCTTAAATTTGTTTATTGTTTAGTCAATACTGATTAAATTCATAAGACATAAGAGGGAGTCCCAGGGTAGTGGGTGTTTTTTTCTTTGGCTCAATAAATGCTGACTAAGTAATACAAAACTGTTCTATAAAACAAGTGTAGACCAGTAATGAGCATCAACCCTTGACTCTTTCTCTTGTGAATCCAAGCAAATGACAAACAAACCAAGAACCAAGAACAAATAAAGAAAGGCAAATTAAATCAGGAGAACTCCCTCCCTAGCCTGGGGCTCTAAGTTGCAAATATAGCAATCATCACATTTCTTCAGGAACATGCTGAAGATGCTCCAAGAAGGACGTTCTTTAGTCTTACATTTACTTCTACCTGTTTAAGTGGTCTGCACTGGCATTTATCCACATGCAACTTGTGAGTTGAGTGCTGACAACAATTTTAGACACACTTTATGAACTGCAGACATGCATTCAGAAGAAAAATATTTACTGGAATCTGTGGCGCAAACAAGTCATAATGAGCCAAAGCAGCAACAAGAACTCCTGACAGCAGCAACTATTCTGTGTGATAAATTGGGAGAATTCTGGAAAATCTTGTGTGTTGTGAAAGTGTCGTACATGATTAGTAAAAAGTTGAAATAAAGAAAGTTGAATAAATTAACCTTACTGAATTCATGCTTCTCATGTTTGATCTCTTGATTCTCATAATGAATAGATTTTTATTATACATTACTGTTACTCTGGGTGTTTCTCTTACTTGGGTCTTCATTGGGAAGATATTGAGGTTCATCTGAGGGTTCCTGAGGTATCTGAGGAACTGGAGGCATCACAGTAAGCTGGAAGATGCGTCTCTCGTGCAGGCCGCAGTAGTGATGGTGGAGATGACAGGAGTATAGTCCCTGATCCAGGGGCTGGATGTCTGAGATGGTCAGGGAGAAATCTCCCTGCGAGAACGCTGTGGCAGAAATATTCATCTTTTGCTGAACAAACAGTGGTCCGTAGTGACGCCTCTCACCAGAAGCGTACAGGTCGATGAGCCGATCGGCACGGTCGTGTCGGACCCCTGGAGGTTGACGGTCCCAGTGCACCACTTGTTGTTGGTCCTCCTGACTGTTGCTCTCTGTCCAGATGGGCCGGCGGTTAACGCAAGGGAGAACCACCTTGCTGCCCACCAGAACTACATACACTGCCTTCTGACCGTCCCAAAACCGCCTCTCCTTACGTGCTGAGAGAAAACCACAGCAACATGTATATGAGTATGCATATATAATAACTGTTCAGAAGTAATTATAAAAAAATATATATATTTTTTTAATTATACTTTTATTCAGCAAGGATCCATTAAATTGATCTAATTGACAGTAAAGACAGTCATAATGTTACAAAAAACTATATTTTTTTACTAGTTTTTATTCATCAAAGAAAAAAATATCATGGTTTCTACAAAAATATTAAGCAGTATAACTGTTTTTGAAATTGAAAATAATAATAAGAAATGTTACTTGAGCACCAAATTAGCAAGTCAGAACGATTTATGAAGGATAATTTTACACTTGAAAATTCATGGAAAATTTCAGCTTTGCCATCACAGGCATAGATTAAATTAAAAAATGTATTAAAATAGAAAAAAGTTATTTTAAATTGTAATACTAACTACACACTCTCTATATATTTTTGAAAGGTTGGTGACTGGAGGTGAACAGAAGAGTGCAAAATTTTCTTTTCAAATGGTCTTCACATTCTTTCCATTCTTTAATCGGCAGCCAACTCCTTATTTGGCATGAACTTAAACAGTCTGATCAAGATGCAGGTTAAATGCCAAGAATAGCCAGACAAAAACCTCCTCTGAAATATGAAGTGAATTTACCAACCTGATCTGGTGACATTGAGCTGAACTTTGATTGACTCATACAGGTGGCAGTAATGATGATGCAGGTTACAGGAGTAGATTCCTTTGTCACTCACTGCAACATCTGTATGAACCCAGACAAAATTTATTAATTTAGAATCTAGAAAAGGAACATCAGGGCTTTGCCTGAAAATTCTGAAATGTGAAGGTTATATACTGTAGGCCTTATGTAGTTTAAATAGGCTACTTGAGAAGTTTGAATGGATTTGATGTTCCTAGGGGTATAGCTAGGTGGCTCCCAAAGCGTTCTGTGTAGTTGTTAGGCAGTTGCGAAGGTATACTTGGTGCTTACTATGATGTTCTCTTACAGAAAGACAGACTGATTGACTGGTGGCTGCTAAGGTTTCAGGCTCCTTTCTAGGGAGTTCCTTTGCATTGCCGAAAAGTATCTCACCTTTGATTACCAAAGAGAAGTTGCCATCCTTAAAAGCAGTCTTGGGCATGTTAATGCGTCCCTGGTTGTAGCCATTGTAGATGCGCTGGTCTCCAGCAGAAAACATGTCTATAACACGTTCCATTGCGTGGTTTGGGCCACTACGAAGTAAATCCCAGTGCGCTACCCTTTGGCGATCCTTTAAGCGGTCTTGTGTCCACACCATGCGCTGACTATGACATTGCAATACCGCCTGAGATCCCTTGGGGGCGCTGATATTGTACATGGCCACCACCACGCCACTGCCATCACTTTGGCCTAGGGCTGAAACACAAAGGGCCGGTTTCCCGGACACAGATTAGGCCTAATCTTTGAAAAGCACTATCATGTGTGATTACCCAAAGTAAATGGAGCAGCACTGTTGTTGTCAACCATAAATTGCTACAGCACCAGTAAACTGGTGTTTGACGTAGTTACAGCGTTCTCAGTCCTGCAGCTGCAGTTACCCTTCTGTTCAAAAGTTTGGGGTCGGTAAGTTTACTGAATGTTTTTAAAATCTTATTATCTTATGTCCACAAAGACTGCATTTATTTGATTAAACATATTGTAAAAACAGTAATATTGTGAAATAATATTACAATTTAAAATAACTGTTTTCATTTTAAATATATTTTAAATATATAATTTTAAATTACATATGGTTTATAAAAATACATTTTAGTACATTTCGTATTATCAGTGTTGAAAACAGTTTTATGTGGAAACCTTGCTAAAAAAAATTCAGGATTCTATAAAGAATAAAATTTTCAAAAGAACACCATTTATTAATTTTAAATTAAACAGAAATCAATTGTAACAATGTATTTGTCATTACTGTCACTTTTGATCTGTTTATTGCATCCTTCTAAATAGCATTAATATCTTTTTAAAGAAATCGTACTGACCTTAAACTTTTGAATGGTAGTGTATATTTTTGGATACTTATATTGTTAGGTAATAAGCTCAATACACTTTTGATTAAAATTGTTCAGTTTTAAGTAATGTGCTTACCAGGGCTGAAGAGGAATGAAGCCAGAACTGTAAAATAAGCAAACAGAAAAACTAGTTAAAATTAAATACATAGGCCACCTCATGCTTTTCTTCCCACTAGGTTAAAGACTAGAGATGTACCATAAGGGATTTATCACTGTGTTTTTTAGAAACAACTGTGAGACGATTAGCTCTGAAAACTCAGCAGGCGCTTGAGCAGCACTGTTAATCTGACAGGCTGGGTGTTTTATGGCAAACTGGGCCTTGAAACTACCCACTGAGGGCTTCTGAGCTCAATAAAACAATATAGTGTATAGGTATAATACGTGAAAAATATAGCAACACACAAAAAGATAGAGAATCACGGTAATGGCCAGCCATGTACAGTAGGCTTCCCTGTTTGTATAACATTACTTTGTCAGCAAATATTTTAGGAAAATGAGCAGCACCAATATTTTGCAGCCCTGTGTCTGGAAGGACTCTTTATGGATGTTTGTATGAGTCTGTAACTATCAGGAATAAACACCTCTTTGTACGTCTACAAGAAGAATCCAAACACTCCTGGCTAATAAAACACTGTAATCTCTCGTAAAATTTACACTTAGAATATAAACATTTAACTAGATATTACCTAAGCCCAAATTATTCTCGATCACTGAAATTTTTGTCAAGTTTTTGTAAATTCAAATCAACCTTAAAGGGACCGTTCACAAAAAAAGAAAATAGGCCTACTGAAATTTGCCCTACAGTAGCTCTCTTTGACATGTTCATGAGAGAAGTAACAATGTCTGATTTGTGAACAAAACAGTCAGGTTTGGAACAACATGAGGGTAAGTAAATGATGACCACCATTTTCATTTTATGAACTTTATGACTAAGGGAGTGGTTGGATAGTCCCAGATCCTCTTGCATTAAGAGGGTCTGGGACAATCCAACCACTCCCTTAGTCATAAAGTGGTAACATTTTATGTGCTTCCTTTTCAACATGCTAAAAAATATGAGAGATTTATATAAAATGGGTTGGTTTACTTTTTTTTCTTTTTTTCTATTCACACAACCCACATGCTTAAAGAAATTCAGTACAAAACACAAACAGTCTGTTGGATGAACAAGACATTTTAACATTTCACAACCATGTGAAACACATCTAGCATTTCATGAAAATTCAGAGCAGTGTAGTTCTTTTTGCACAGCTGTCTTTAACAGCTGTGACTACCATTCAGATGACTTAATCACTGAAACAGTCAATGGTCAATGGTCTGTACAATTATTTCCAAAGCAGTGGTTTCTCTGAAAGGGCAGACTGAAATATAATGCTTTTTTAGAGACGTTTACAATAAAGAAAGAAATTCAGTTAAGCTGCACAGTAATACTTATTTTCATATGGGTTTTCATCTCTGTACTGTATGGTCTTTGAGGGTTGTTATGTCATAATGATTTTGTGTCAAATGAGAGAAAAAGAAATACTTTTGCGAATGTACAGCCAATCCTGAGGGGAATAGAAAGGCAGTAATAAGGATGTGTTAGAAGCTAGAGAAACCACAAACATCAGAGTAAAAGGCAGAGGAGGAGGAGGAGGGAGAGGGTCAAGGGTTTGGAATCTGCTGAGGAAGCACTTTGAAATGCAACGACTTGTCTGTTTGCTCATATATCCGTATTTCATTCACATATGCACACTCATATTCACACAAACATGTTGAGGGCAAATCAACACCTGCACATGAGACTGTAAACCTACAAAACTGCATCTCTCTTTCTATATCTTTCTCATGTTATCCCAAAAATGTTTCTGTGCCATTTACTAACCCCCATGTCATTCCAAACCTGTATGACTTCAGTGAAATACAAAAGTTTCCCTTCCTTTATTGTATGAAAAATACTTTGGTGTTTCAAGAAAAAGTAAAGCAGGTTTGGAATGATGCGATGATTTTCACAGTAAAACATGCAATATGTCATTAATTTGACAAAATGTTAGCAGAGATTTACAGAATGGGTATGAAATAAGTTTAAAAAGGATTTCATTAAACTTTCTGTAACTCTCACTCTCCTGTTTTACAGAAAATGTTCAACTACTTTCTTTAAGTCAGGGCTCTGATGTTTTTTTTTTCTAAAATTCATGAAACAGCTTTAGAGGAACTGTATATAATTGAATAAGGAACTGTATTTTTATTGATGAAAATTATTTCATAAATAGTCCTACACCAGAAATGAGCCCGCGTTCTTAATCTCAGCCCAGCAGAAAACTCAAAAAAAAGCAGTGCTGTTTGTCAGGCATGGGTATTGGCCTTGTAACCGAGGTTTGTTTACATGGGTTAAACTATAGGTAAGATTTCACTTTTGTTATCTTACAGACCTGCTGAGTGTGCAGAATCATAATGTTATGGGATTATCCACTCAAAACAAAAATTATAACAAAATGTCTAGTGTATTAATTTAAGTTGAATGGTCAAGATAGGGAATAAAGTGAATAAAGTAAGTATAGTGCACATTTTACTTCAGAAATTCAGTGTATGGAGAATTTAGCAGGCTGAATAGATGTAACAAATCCATTTAGAAGTTAAAATGGAGGCAAAGAAATGTATAATTCAAACAGAGTTTATACAGAGTTTACAATATTATGCTCTAATTGAAAAAAAAACAAAAAAAACATGTCATTGGCCCAACTGCCAATGGGGCCTGTCTAACTGACCAAAACTGGTTAATCATAAGTTTACAATACTGACTCAACCTGTGATAAGATGAGTAGATCTGAATAATAAAACATATACACTTGTTTTAAATAAAACCTTATGCCTTTGCTGTTTGTGTCAAGTGAATCACCCTGAGTCACTCCTGACTTCTAAATATGCAACTCTAGTTCCAATATGTTAGGTAAGGGGAATTTTCTTGATTCACTTGGTTTTCAGTGCAAAGAGAATATGAAGAATAAGCTTCAGCTCTTTGTAAACCATCACTAATCAGACATTTGAACAAGAGAAAACAAGGCCATCATGGACAAATAAATATCTCATGCTCACCACCTGAATTCCCCTCCACACAAAATAAAATTTCATACCACATCTAGCATTAATTCCACAGAATGTCCAGAAATATATTCATTTGCTTTTTTTCTTTTATATGCTTAACTTTTGGTGCTCATATCATGAGCAAACCGTTTTGTTGGGAGCAGAAACTTCTCTTTGGGTTAGTTCAAAACAAAGTCATCAGTCTCGAACACGAGTTTGAAGTTATCTGCGCCAGATGGTTTTGACATTTGGGTCTGGGTCTCAACAGTGCTAAATACAGACTGAAAAACCATTACATGACATTATAAAACGTTTAAACAGCAGAGAATATTCACAAACATTTACAATGACTCTCCAGAGACATGCAAAGATATAGCCTACACTCAGGTAAGAGAAGAGCGACACGCCATATATACCACACAAAATTTAGCATTTTAGAAGTCTGTTTAAATATAATAGACCATATTTATTAATTTATACGTCAATGTAAATAGAACCACAATAAAGCTTAAAGAACAACAGTAATTTGTAAGTAAATCAGGTAAGTTAGCCTAAATCAGATACTCACGTTGAGCCAAGAAAAGCGCTCGAGCGCACAAGGACACAGCCGAGTTCTTCATGTCCGATATAATCTTGGGTTATTCACTCTAGGATGTGTTGAGGAAAGCAGTATAAAGCCGAATTTGCAGGTTTTTATTCACCTAACAAACGTCTATCGCGAAGGAAGACTTGCTGTTTGTCGACCAGCGACATCAGCAGCAGGCTGCTCTACTGACCCACCTTCAGTACTCACTCTCTCTCCGCCTGGACTGCCCCTATTAAACACGAACAACAAACCTGAGCTACGGTCTTTGTTCATATCCCTGTAAGCCATCAGGGATGTGAAATAAAATGTATATTTGCCGATGACTCACGTTTTGCGAGCAAATATGAAAATCTTAAAGACAGTTCTTATATATAAAAAAAAAAATTTGCTAAATGCACTGCAGCATTTTTTGTCTAGAATTTTGTGTAAACGTTTAAACACTGTTAAAAGTTTTATATGAGGACATATAGGCCCTAGTTATTAGCCTACAGCCGTTCAATATGACAGATCAAACGATTCCCGAACTAATAAACGTCTGCGTTCCCCCAAAGAAACTTTTCATTTTTCCTTCCATAACATATATTTTCCCCCCATTATCCGCAGAAATCACTGTCACTCCGTTCAACTCCGTTCACTCGGCTTTCAATCTATGACAGGTGAAATAGGATAAGTAGGATATTTGATGAATCTTTGCGGCATAAAAATAGATAAACTGGTCAGTGTTTTTATTAAAAACTTATTTTGCATTTCACGACAGGTTATTTTTAATATTTTACAGATGATCATTCAAGTTGCATGGCCAGAGCCATAGCTATGTAGTGTAAGGCCTGGTAATAATTAGTGAAGGTGGCCCCAGTTGCTGTTTCATCAGGGTGTTGGTGGTGTGTTTACAGGCGTTGCTCACAGCATGGTTATGAGCCACAGTGCAGACTCAGCTCCCGCAATGAGCAATAAAACTCTAGGGGAACAAACAATCAAGACAGCCTCATTCTTCTAAGAACCCAAAGTCGTCTGCCAGCAAAGAGAGTGGGACAACTGTATTTCTACAGTTAGGCTATAAAGATGTGGAAGCAGATTCTAATAATTTCAGTAGCCATATTATAAATACATGATATTGTCATAATTGATATAGCACATAGTCCATTTATTTCTGAACATTAAATTGCCTTAGTGGATTTTACATCTCGGCCTGCTCATATTTGGGTTTACATAAAAATGATGATGATGGTGATGATGGAAAAATAAATTGCATGACCACATCTCTTTATCAGCTGTACAAACAACATATGAAGTCAAAGGGGAAAAAAGTAGATATTTTCTGCCACCTTGTGGATTATTGGAATATTGCAATTTCACATTTGAGAGCTCACTCCTGGTACTGCACTGCATTCTAAAACCATGTTGCATGAAAAGGTTACAACAAGAAAAATACGCACATAGTGTAACCGAAACATGATTAAGATGAGACAAGGACCATTCAGATTTGCTTGGAATGATATAAACATTTGGAGACACTCCAATTTTTGGAATATCCTCTCATTAACAAGAGATGATATCATTCATTCAGTTTCATAAATAAAATGGACACATTTTGGCAGTGGATTTGGCATCTGAAGCATTTTAATTGGAAGTTTGCAGGTTGTGTTTTCTCTCTTTTTTTTTTCTTAAGAAGCACTGTGCAAATTTGTAACCTGTAAATATTGAAGCTACATATGTAAACCGATCAAATCCAGGGATAAGACATGCATTCAGCCCTTATTTTGATGTCAATAGACAAATCAGAGACAGTGCTAACCATTCAAATAGCAAAAATAAACATAACAATCAAAAGGCATCAACAATAAAAAATTTCTACGAAACAAAGCAGGTTCAATAAATACCATATTTACAGAGCACTGAAAAAACAAATGCATGCAAGTTGATTATTGTGGCTTTTGAAGAAAAAGTAGTCCACAGTTTGTTTGTTTTCGTATCACAAGTGAGATTCAGTAAATTCCTACAACCTAAAAGAGTACATTTTTATTTTAGGTGTTTCAGGAGCTACATCATCTAGCATTTAAAAAAGCCCTTAGGACTCAGAGGTCAAACGAAATGACAATTCAAGCAAAATGACAATTCAGGTAAATTCTGGGATGAAGAGTGCTTCTGAGTTTATAGTCATACTTTTTGTGAAAATAGATCACAGGGCATGCATGGAATAAGAGGTTAGAAGTTAGAAACTAATGAGATTCTTTTCTGTCCCTTTTACTCTGCAAAAGCCCTGACTGGTGCATTGCTAAATAAAAACTGATTAACTCAAATCTCTTTTTGTCAGACAGGTATTATACAAAATGTCTTTGTATATACAGTATAACCCTTTAACTTTATATTCAATATAAAATTATTGAATTATGGTCATGGCTTTTAACTGAGTTCCACAGCATTCACCCTGGTTCTGTCTGTTTATATTTGAGTCACTGAGTTGTACTTCCTCTTGGGTACACATCTTTGCAGATGTAGTCTTGGACCAAAGACTTGGTTTAAGTCCCACCAATAGACCAGCTAATGGCATCAGCTTCATTTACACAAACACTAAACTTCCCTAGAGAGAGAGAGAGAGAGAGCGAGAGAGAGAGATAAACACAGACAATTTTTAAAATAAATAGCAAATTAAAAATATATTTGCAATGTGACATCATCTTTTATATAATTTCAAAGCAACTGCATAGCATTTAATAACAAATCATCCACTCAAACATCAGGGAACAATTAGAGACCTTCCACAAGGTAAAAATAGATACAATACATGGAAAAAAGTGAAAAACTCAGTACTCAGGATTCTAGATTCAGTCATTCTCTCGGAAGGTCCAATTCTCTAATAACTCTGGGTGGAGACTGAGATTATTAGATAAAAGACACTGGGGACAAAAGCACTGGATGACGGCTAGACAATAGAGGCTTGGCTATCCTGTGCCTCACTGACTGAGATCACTGTGTCTCAACCTATTAAAAGCTATATCAGAAGAGCACATTGTCTTCTAATGGGCTGAGTCCACACTGATGGCTAATGGCGTGCCACACTCTGCGGAGAACATTAACAACGAGGAGGACACGCTGTGCGAGCAAGTCTGGACAATGAGGGAGAGTTTTGTAACAGCATGCAGGAACAATCTGTCTGCAAGCTATTAGTGAGATGACAAGAGTTTGAGGGATACATACTAATGCCTAGCGTTGACATCTTTTTATAGCAAGTTTATAAGAATGGCTAAATTACCATGTGCAGTTGGTGAATAAAGACAAGGACCAAGCAACATGTTTGAATTGAAATTTGTTTGTGGATACACGACTGAAATTATATTTGGCATTAAAAATAAAACCTATTTTAGGACCTATTTTATTCAAACCTGTTTTATTTTCATGACAAAATATTCTCAGTAATAAAAGTCATCATGTCCAGACACAAGCATTAAATTAAATGTAATACAACAAATATTACCAAATTCTACTTTACAAATGTACACTACCATTCAAAGGTTTGGAGTCAGTAGGATTTATTTTACGTATGCATTAAATTGATAAAAAAAAATGACACTTCCAGTGTTACAAAAGATTTCCATTTCAAATAAATGCTGTTCTTTATAACTTTTTTATTCATCAAAGGCACCTGAAAATATCACAGTTTCCACAAAAATATTAAGCAGCAATGTTTTCAATATTAATAAAAAAAGAATTGTTTCTTGAGCACCAAATTAACATATTAGAATGATTTCTGAAGGATCATGTGACACTGGGGACTGTAGTAATGATGATGCTGAAAATTCAGCTTTGCTATTCAAAGGAATAAATTACATTTTAAAATATATTAAAACGCTTCTTTTAAATTGTAAAAATATTTCACAATATTAATGTTTTTACAGTATTTCAGATTAAATAAATGCAGCCTTGCAAGAGACTCCATTTAACAAATGTTACTGACCCCAAACTTTTACAGTATTGTGTACTTTTTTAATTATAGTAATGATCATTTTTGTTTTTTATATTACAACAAGCTACCGACTGGAAATTATGCCACAGTGCAAAAATACCCTAAAATTGGTTTCCTTATCTTGGTGCAAAAAAAAAATAAAAAAATAAAAAAATAAATAA
>NW_015638024.1:2844916-2850434 GCF_001515625.1 Sinocyclocheilus rhinocerous | reverse complement strand
AAAGTGTAAAATGTATTTTATTTATTTATTTTATAATATTTTATTTATTTATTATTTTATTTTTTTTAATAATATTTTTTAGATTTAGGAGTGAAATATGACCTAAATATGTGAAATATTAGGTGTGTTTGTAGACTTACGATGCTGTCAGTGTTGAATTGAGCACCATGGTAGCACGTATCCTGTGCAACTGAGCCACGGTCAGTTTCTTATGCTGCTGATGTGGCTGCTGGGATAGCACCAAGTCACTCTTTTCCTCCAGACCACCAGAGGGTGGTGTCTCATTCGCTTTAACCTCACAGTCTGCCTGGCCATTGGGGCAGCTGAGGGTCCTTTGCACATGCCTGGACTCTGCTCTCCTAAGAGTGTTCGTCAGTTTGTTCAACAGTGCTTTGGGGTCTTCACGGAAGTCTTCCTCGTCTGTCTGGAATAGCTCTGTGCTGTGAGACGTCTGTTTGCCGAGGTGTGTCAAGCTCTTGCTGATGTTGTTCCTGCTAGAGGGACGGAGAGGACCGGTGAGGCATTGAAGGAGGTCATCCTCGGAGCGTGACCTGAGGGCAAAGTGCTGCAGGTAGTCTGGACGTGGCTGGACGGGCGAACGGCGCCGCAGTGTATGTGAGTGACAACCCGTAACCTGAGACATCGCAGAAAAATCATTCTTCTGGTCAAGCTCCTCTTTGTTTACACGGCCATCTAAAATGCAGGACTCATTTACAGTAATCTGAGAGCCGTTCCAGGTCAATGAATCCTCCTCATCACCATCTTCATCATCCTCAAATGCCTCTTCTTCCTCCCCAGCATCGGTCTCTTCTCCCTCACTCTGGCAAACCGCCCCCTTTAAGTCCAGCTCTGTAATCAGGGACTGAGGTGAGAGTGTTCCATACGCACTGTCTATAGAAAGAGAGCGACTTTCCGGATCCAAGTCTGTGGCCACCAAATCACTCAGACCTTCCAGAGTTTTGCTGTTACTAGTAGAGAAGGAATCCCGCAGGCTTGATGAAGACAGCAGGGAATTTCTCAGCGATGCAGTCTGAACAGTCGACAAGGACCCAACCTCATCCGTTTCTTCCATAGCTGCCACAGAAAGGGTTTCCGTGGAGCCATCAGAGTGACTTGGTGAAAGAGAGAGGCTTTTGGAAAAGAAAAATTGATATTTATTAGACTGCTTGATGTACTTTGATCTTTCAGTAAATCTATTGTCATTTATTTCTATATTTAATTATGTTTATTACATATATTATTAATGATAATATCATGAAAATCTGACTTTTCCAGGTTTTAAGTGCTATAATCAGGTCCCCGGTGCATCTACCAACCAAAGAAACGTGAAAAAGATTAACCCAGTAACTTTGTTTTGGTAAGCATTTTTCTGCAAGCGTCTGAGAAAACGAGCGCGTCTGATTTCGCTCCCTTGGTGACGTGGCAAAGGGATCTCATTATAATATTACTATAATATTAATATTAATCTGTACGTTTCCACCCACAGCGCCATCATTTTGATTTCGCAAGCGACGACGGTGTACCAGCTCTAATGTCATGGCGAAAGTTTGAGCAAAACATGCTAACTGTTCTGTCTTTGGCTGCACAGACGAGCACAGAACACTATTTAGAGTCCCAGCCTCAGAGGAGACAAGAGAGCAGTGGATTTAATGATTTATTTAATATATATTGCTGCTGCCACACAGATCTAAAATAAACAGGCAATTTATTTTCCAGCTGTTTACCTTCACAGACATAATCGACTGTTTTTGTAACTGGTGTGTTTTTAACGTAAACTTGTGTGTGAATGAGAACTTAGTTTAGTACTCACATGCTGTGACAGCTGCTTTCTGTACGTGTGCACTCAGAAAACCGTATATCAGAAATTTAAACGAATATGGTTTAAAACGTATGATTTCAGCGCGAAAAACATGGATATCAAAACCAAAACAGATGGTTTTTAGCAGGTACTAGCTGTAATGGCGCAGCTCTATTCTGGAAAAGAGGGCGGGGAACAGCAACTCATTTGCATTTAAAGACACACAGTTTTGTCAATTATGAGCAGCTCCTGTTTATTCATGATGTAAATTATAATATTTTAATATTTTTGTTTTCAAATATATTTTTATATTATTCATACATGCACATACATAATGCTTTTTAAATATATTTATGAATTGATGAAATTTCTGAATTTTTATATACAGTATTTTAATTGTTTTTTATTACCATTGTATTAATACATATTATAATTTTTTTTTAAAATTTTCATATATATTTATTCGACTTCATTTACTTATGATCTTTCATTAAATTGTCATTTAAGAGCAGCTCATGCAAATGTTTATTTATGATGAAAATTATAATCGTACACACACATACATTCCTTCAAGCAAGAAAGATACATTTTAATCATCTATTTACTTACATTTAAATTTATAGATTTGGGAGAGGCTTTTATCTAAAATGACTTACATTGCATTACTTAGGAAATGAAACCATAGTTTTGCTAGTGCCATGCTGTACTGTTTGAACTACAAGAATAATCTACATACACTATATACTGTATATACAGTATATAAGGAAAACAGTACCTCTTGCCTAGCGGCTCTCTGTGCTGTATTGATGGAGAGCTAGAGGTGGACATGCTGCTTTCTGTCTCATCCTCATCTCGGTCATCTCTCTGGGTCTCAGAGCAAAGTCTCTGGAGCTGGTTCTGCATGGGGAAACTCTTCATATTAAAACCAACAATCAAGGCCAAGGGTTACTGTAACCAAACATTATTAATCAAAAGGTTGCAGTGGGTTAATTCGAATACCTGTGCGTTGTAAATGGCCTCAATCCAGCTGCGGCCCTGAGTGCCACTATTGGCCTGAAAGCAGTAGGAGGCAATGGCACAGCGAAACTCGTTGAGGTAGATAAGGAGGAAGCTTCCTGGGTCTTTCAGCTCTCGGCACACCACGTTATGGATGACGAGAGGCTGCCGGATCACCTTCACTTTCTCCACACGCTTCACGGACTTAGTAATCAACAGAACATCAGTGAACAGGAAACAGTATACATCCATCTGTCGGAAACAGGAGTTAATGGAGACCAGTGAGAAGCTTTTAGACAACTATTAGCTGTTAGTTAAAAATTTATTTATTACTAAAGTGCACTTAGAAATGCAGGCTTTGCTTCTTTTTCCTGTAACAAATAAAAAAAAAAGAAGGAAATCGTACCCTGCTCTCTTTACCCTCCTTCATCTTGAGAGCTCCCTCTAGGAGCAGCTGACGAGTCTCTTCAGGTGGGGCGCCCATGACTGGAGCGGTCAGTTCAAAGTTATTATATTCCCTGAGGATCTGAAGGATCAATGCACAGCACAATGGATGATTATAGAGACACCAAGCAGGTCATGCTGTTTGTTTCTTCAAGATCTCATATAAACCATGCAACATTCTGAAGCCATGATAGTGACTCATAGTTCATGCATCTCACCCTCTCCACCTCCTCGCTGGCCCCCTCCACGGCCTCATACGCCTCTATACGTCCAGCGATGGCAGCCAGCTTCTGTTTTTCCTCCCTTTGTCTCATTTGTGAGTCCACACTGTTAATGAAGCATTCAACAGCAGCCACCTGACAACAAAAGAAAATATTTACTATGGGGCTGTCAATAGATAATAAAGATAATAGACAATAAAAATATAGAAAAGAGAAATAAAAGAAAAAGAAAAAAATATGCACAGCTATGTGCACAAGGTGTTCGTCTCAGCTCAAGGTTCTGGCTTATTTGTTCATTAATAATGTCATCAGCGACTAGTCGACATCGACTCAACTTTACATGCTGTAAATTCTTAGAATAATTTTTTTTTAATCCAAGAATTTAAATGTGGTCTTAGACATATGAGTATTTCACATTATTGTGAATCCCAAAACCCAGTGGCTTGAATACATTATTGTAAACAACATTAAAATAAACAAAATACTACTGAATAATGTGCACATATGCTCTATTGCAAAGATTTGTAAAAACTACTTTCTTACCATTTTGTTAAGGGCCTCACGAGTTGCCGGGTCATCTGTCTTTTTCAACACACTTTTGAGCAGCAGTGGGTATTTAGTGAGTCTTTGATGAGGCTTCACCAACATGTCTGTCAGCTTCAGCCGGTTGCACTGTTTATGAGTTTCTGCCCACTGCAGGATGGAAAAGTTTATTGAAAGTCTCATTTGGTGAACAATCATAAACATACACTCACAGCACAAGCAGACTATGAGAGAATCACTGAGTCATAATGAGGGTGCTGTCACAGTACCGGTTATTATACTAAAGACCTCTCATATCTCTTATATATAATACACCTTCAGAGGTGCCTTTATATTTGCCGCCAGACTGAATCCATCAAAGGTTAATGTGTCTGTCTGAAGAGCAACAAGATACGGATGGTAATAATTACTCACAGTTACATATATTCTGAAGAGCTCATTGTCTTTCAGTAAAGTGCGCATATACTCCATACAGGCCTCTTCTTCCATGCAGTAACGGATGTAGGGCTTGAATCGGAAACCAAACTGCACACAAAAAATTAAAGTAGGTCAATAAAATGATGTTTAAAAATCTTGAGGCAATTTTGATAACTTTAAAGGAATAGTACAATGAGTGCTGTCAGAAGGAGAGTACAAACATCACAATGATCCACAAGTAATATACATGAGTCCAATCCAGCAATTAATATCTTCTGAAGTGAAAGCCGTTTTAACTTTAAACCATTGCTTCTGGCCAAAATACCAGTCCACAGTCCACAATAATGCTTTCTCCAGTGAAAAAGTCCATCCCCATATTGTCCTCTCACATTAAAATCCACCAACATATTTGTTTAGAACTGATTGGGATTGTTTTCGCTTGTAAATGGTGCTTGATCTGTAGATATTTCTTTTCTGATTCAAACAGGACAACTTTTTCACTGGAGGAAGCACTATTATGGACTCATATTTTAGCCGGAAACAATGGTTTGAAGTGAGAAACGTCTTGATGTTGAATTTGTTTGTTACAAACATGCAGCTTTTCATTTCACGAGACATTAATTGATAGACTGAAGTTTTACTTGTGGATTATTGTGATGTTTTATCAGCTGTTTGAATTCTCATTCTGATGGAACCTATTCACTGAACATTCAACAAACTCATGATTCTGTATCTTGAAGGGCTTAAAGGAATAGTTCACCCAAAAATGAAAATTTGATGTTTATCTGCTTACCCCCAGGGCATCCAAGATGTAGGTGACTTTGTTTCTTCAGTAGAACACAAACGAAGATTTTTAACTCAAACCGTTGCAGTCTGTCAGTCATATAATAGAATTGAATAGGAATCACGGCTTTGAGAGTCAAAAAAAACATACACAAACAAAACCAAAATAAACCCTGTGGCTCGTGACGATACATTGATGTGTAAAGACACGAAATGATCCGTCTGTGCAAGAAACTGAACAGTATTTATATTGTTTTTTACCTCTGATTCACCGCAATGTCCGAACTGTCCTGAGCGCGTTCTCAACAGCCGGCGC
>NW_015638024.1:2826310-2842794 GCF_001515625.1 Sinocyclocheilus rhinocerous | reverse complement strand
TCGTCACGAGCTGCAGGGTTTAATTTGGTTTTGTTTGTGTATGTTTTTTTGACTCTCAAAGCCGTGATTCCCATTCACTTTTATTATATGACTGACAGACTGCAACGGTTTGAGTTAAAAATCTTCGTTTGTGTTCTACTGAAGAAACAAAGTCACCTACATCTTGGATGCCCTTGGGGTAAGCAGATAAACATCAAATTTTCATTTTTGGGTGAACTATTCCTTTAAGTTTTGAAAAATGTTGTGTGCAGCAACCAGTGTCTCCCGTGTGAGATAGTGTGTGCGCACACTCACAGTGCTGAAGCCCTCATGTAGTTCAGTAGGGTTGATCATTGATCTTTTCTGTCTGGCTTTCTCTAGCGCCGGCAGCATGACCTCAGCCCACAAGGATGTATGCAGTTGCACAATATCCTGAATGTTACTGAAGAGGCGCACAGGTTCGACTTCACTTAGTAAACCACCCTCCTGCAGGTTCAGCAGGCCACATAGAAACAGCTGGCGAAAGAGGAAGAGATTCTGATTATACCGTGCTATAAAGTTTAACATGTAATCTGTCACAAGTCATATAAAAGTATCATAAATGCTGAAGTCAATGAGCAGTGGACAAGATAAATATTATAAATTCCTCTCATGGTCTTGTTGAAAACAATGAGACATATTTCAGTGACATTATCAGACACATTTACACAGGTACTAAGATAATGCATTGAAGTAAACATCATCGGGTTCTTACATCAGTAATGACATGCAATTTCTTGATGTAGTTTGACTCTGTCTGAAGCAGTTCCCATATGGCCTCTTGTTGATGGCACTGACGTCTGGTTAAAATCTATAAGAAAAACAAACAAAAACAAGTAAAAACACTATATTTTGCATGAACATACAGGGATGTATGTTTTTCATTTTTTTCCTCTTTATTCATTAAAGAATTCAGAAAAAATGTAAACAATAATAAGAAGAAATGTTTCTTGAGTACCAAATCAGCATATTAGAATGATTTCATTTATAATTATATTGTATAGTTTGAACAAAGCTATACAGTGAGTTGGAACCAATATTTCTATAGTGATGACAAAACACTCAGAGCAAAGTCTCTGGAGCTGGTTCTGCATGGGGAAACTCTTCATATTAAAACCAACAATCAAGGCTAATGGTTACTGTAACCAAACATTATTAATCAAAAGGTTGCAGTGGGTTAATTCGAAAACCTGTGCGTTGTAAATGGCCTTAATCCAATGTCTCATTTTGTAAATATCTCTCTCATGGTAACAATGTGTAGCAAAATTGTAGCAAATGGATTTCACAGAAAGTAAATTATGCTTATTTGTCTGACTAACAATAGTTTTGAGAGTTGAAGTGTCTCCAGACAGAAAAGATTGATCTGTCAGACACTTAGTAGAGAGAGTATAGTGTATAGACCTTTCTTGATAATTAAAAAAAAACACTGTTTTGTTCATGTAGTTACTTCTAGAAAACTGATCACGACAAGGGCAATAAAACATCCATCTCCATGATACAGTGAAGGCCTAACACCGAAACGTCAATGGAAAAGCTGAAGTCATAAAACCATTCTTAACTGATTATGGTCATTAACCTGACAGAATTATCATTGTACATGAAGTCAGATGACATTATTCTACAATTTATGATGGGATATAATGTCCTAATTAAATTATACAATTATAAAAATTCCCAAAGCGATATGCAGAGTAGTGTGTTTACCTCAGGATTGTCCAAAAGCTGCTTCCAGCTCTCTTCTAGCTCCAGGTTGGGCTCCTCTTCCCATGAGTCTCTGTGGAACGAGAGCTGCGGAGGCATCTTGGGTAATCCGAACATAGTATATGAGTATAGTTTACTCTGCAGCTGTTCCACACGATCATACTCCTGAGAGGAGAAATTTTAATATTTAAAGGGGAGAGGAAATCAAAAATGAATGAACTTCTATACTATTTTGATTTTGCAATAGATTACATTTAACAGTGTTAAGAAATGATTAGGGCTTTTAAAGATTAACTTTAAGTAGGCATTAGATGAAAGTAAGAATAAGGGAAAAGAGCATTATCAATTAAATATTCAATATTGAGCAAAGAATTAAATATTTACTACCATCTGATAATGGTACTGATATATTGTGCATCCCATGCATAACATGAGCTATTAAAAATAGCAACAATTGGAAAATTATGTCTTTATCGTACCCCATACGAGTTATGTGTAATATTAGACAGAATATGACTACTATTATTATATATAAACACTATGGTGTATTGTTTGCAGCATGGAGTAAATCTCAAGGCACATTTAATGATCTCATAAGCGGTGGTCACCCTTAAGTAGGCATTGTTGTCCAACTTCAAGCTATTATGTGATTTTTACAAGAGTCACATAGAGAGGAAAAGAGCCCAGCCTGCGATTTGACCCCAACTTTACACTCCTGAGCCAGCCAGGGTCTCAACCAACCTAAATCTCTAGGGCATGCTAATAAAAAAACACCAAAGGTCCTGCACGTGAGGCCTCAGCCCCTGTCTCGACAGGATGTCTGCTCCCTGATTGAGATGCCCAGGGATGTAGACTGCTCTTAACGAGATGAACTTTCCCTGAGCCCACAGAAGGATCTGGCGCAAGAGCAAAAGCTAACAGCCGCGCTGGCCGGATGTGCCTTTATGCTTCCTGGCTGCTTACGTCACCCCGCTCGTGACGTCTCGCTTCGCTATTGGACTGATTTCACACAGGCTTCAGTACGGTGTCTCGCCGAGGGCGTTCCCAAAGCGTTCGACGCAGCTCGAGTTCCTGAAGGGGAACTGAGTGTGGACTTGTAGGAAAAGCCTACTTGTACATTTTCCTGTTTTTGGTTCATTAAGTGGAGCAATACTTTGACAAATTGATATCTCTTCCTTAGTGGTTCCACACTCACTCAAGTGTGAAATGCAAAAAGCTAGCCAGGAATATGTAAGTGCATGTTTTGCATACGAGAAAATGCCTTGCACATGTAAAACAACCCTTGAATGCTCACAGATGCTTACCTTCCCAAGAGAGCCGTTTCCTGAGTTGGAACTGAAGAGGCCACTGAAACGGCTGGCGGCACGGTTCCTCCAGCGGTCTGTACCTGTTACAGATCCTGGAAGAGAACCGCTCAACTGGGATATGGAGTCTTGATTGGGGACACTGGCATCACCCAGAAACTCCGGCATGTTCTTTCGCCGACGCGTTTGACCCTGTCACAGACAGAGAGTGAGAAAGAGAGGTTTTGAGAAAAAGTAAAAGTAAACAGAGACCAATGTTTGAATCGAGGTGGGGGCTGGGGTGGACTTTTATCACCCATAAAAGTTAAATGGACAAAAAAGAACACAAAAGAAAAAAAAAAACTTGGGGGGTTTTATAGTTTTTTTAATGAATAAAAAGTACATATTAAAAAAACCACATTTGACTAATAATAAATATTTACAAATATTGTACACCATGGCATTAGCAACGCTGAGGTAATGGGTTCGATTCCCAGAGGAAGGAAGAATTGTTGATATGTGTACCTTTATGTTTGATTATTGACACACTTGAGTTACTTTATCTCTGAAACAAAATTGACTAATTTACTCAATTTTACATGTGCCTTTATTAACTACTGATCACCTTTAGAAAAAAAACACTGACAAATATTTATTTAAAAAATTTAAAATAACAACAACAACATTAAACGTATTTATTAATAATAATAATAATTATTATTATTATAATATTAAATAAATAATTAAAACATATAATTATATATATACTTTTTTTTGTTGAATTATCATTTTTATAATTATTCAAAATTATTGCCCTATACAGCATGATTGTTTTCATTAGATTATTTACACTTTAATTACTTTATTAATCTTTAATATCTGGAACAAATTAACCTCTGATCACATTAAGGACAAAAAAAAAAAAACTGGCAGAAATGTTGCATAATAAACTATTTTATTTTGAACAGCAAACAAAACGCAGGCGAGCTGAATAAACCAACAATGTAGCAATAGTCACAGAGGAAACGCTTCTGTCATACAAACTTTGACAACAAGTCAAAGCAGACACCTTTTGTGAAATCTTCAGGCTAAACTGTGGAATTTTAAGTGCCAGATGTAGCCCGGCTCTGACAGGTAAGGAAGCGCAAACAAAACACTCAGGACATTTATACATAAACAAAGACAGGCCTGTTCTCAGATCATCTCCGTACATTCAGGGACATCTTTCACCTGAGGATGGGATGGCACATGTGTGTTTAAAAAGAAAAAAAAAACTCTGTTGACCTTAGGGAGCACATTCAGCTGTCAACACGTGAAAATGGCATTTGGGTTTTGCCAACATTCTCTGCTCAGAAAGGTTAAAGCATTAGAGACTTGACTGACAAGAATTAGCAAACCCTGTGACCTGAGCCAGCAAGAGGAACCCTTCGGCAACAACAGGAAAAGAGACAAGGCATGTCTCGGAAAGCAGGGGAAAGGCTTTTCCCTGTTCACGACAATGGAAAGAAATGAAGAATGCATGAGTGTAGTAGGGAAAGCCACTCAACGTCCCTTGGGGCTCATTACTTGGACATTGTGTTCTGATGATGCCTTTCTTTTCAATGGAAAATGCAATTACAATGGGTTAAAAACAAACCTGCCATTTTTCGTCAGAGAAGTATCTTCAAGATCTTCAGGCCAATTCATTCATCAATGTTCTGGGACAATGCCAATGTTTCTTAACAGACAGAATGTTCTGTGCCCAAGATGGACCTCATGATGAAGACAAAAGCCCATTTGTTGCTTACCAAGATTGATAAACATTTCTAGATCAACTCAATATGTTCTTAGCTTTGATCAGAGAAATTCACTCATCAGATCTCTGAAAAGCATTGATCAATCAGTGCTCCCCTACTTGCTACATTTGACAGACAATACTGGCTGCAGAAAACTAATTAAAGTCATCCTTCAAAGATGACAAGCTGACACTGTCTTGGTCTATGTCCATCGGGAGAACCTGTTTGACTCATTTGTTTGGTCGGTTTCACTCTGAGGAACACAAAGTCAACACTGCGCCCAGACAACATGTGATGATATTATAATTCCAAGAGTTATCACAGAGACTTCTGTATACACTTAACCATGCCAAAAAGTAGATTTTGTCTCATCCGCTACCAAAATCACTTTTAAAATGAGCCAGTATACTTGATGAAACCATTATATTTGTTATATTTATTAAGAAATGTGGGAGTTCGATTAGAAAGAGCAATACAAGCGCTGCAGGCAACATTTTTCCTATCAATTCCCAGACAGATGCTCTTTGAACGTTCATATTTGATTAAAAAAAATTTCATACGTACCATGTAGACAAAGTCAAAGTGTCAAACACAAAAGACAAGCAATAATAAGCTCACCGTAGATGTCAGAGGCATTTCCAAGGCGGTCCACAGCATTGCACGGCATCAAAAGTGAGCCAGGCCCATGCTGCTCCCAGAATGAATCTCCTACAACCTGCTTCCCTCCTGCACCCTCACAAAAGCTACATTGATGTCAAAGGACTAGTGCATTCAAATCCACTTCTACAGGCTCGTCGGCTTGCTATGTGCGTGCGAGCGAACCTGAAGGAGGCTGAGAGGACTGAACGGTAGACCGCTGCATTGCTGAGGAGGGCTGGCTGGGTGTCATAGTAACTGCAGAATCCTGCCCTCCTATTGTGTGAGCAGGAAGAGAGGGGAAAGGAGCAGGGGAGGAGGAGCTCCTTCTGCTACCTCAACTACCTCAAACAACCGATCCTAGCAGCGGCTCGCTTTAAAATCAACAGCACTGAACGAGTGACATGAGCTGACTGCAAAACAGTGTTTAATGCACATCTGCTGTGAAAGGGAATATTGATGCTGGGCACCGTACGGCAGCTTGATGCAGGCAAAGCTTTTTCTTTTTCTTTTTAAACAGTATGGATATTTTCCGAATCAGTTTGGTAGGACAAATTGGTCATTGGTTGCGCCAATGTTGCCTAGTCAGCTAGTCTGGATGCTCAAACAGCACCACAGGGTTTATACTTTTAGGGGAAGTCAATCTATAAATGGCTCACTTTTTGTTGTTCCTGCATATTAAAAGGAGACTTCTTCATCCAAAAATTTACACACACTCACATTGTTCCAAACCTGTATGGCTTCTGTGGAACAACAAAGAATATATTTGGAAAAATACATGTGGTTTTTTGGTCCATTAAATGAAATGGGGTTCATTGTTGTTTGGACCCCATTGCCTTTCACTGTGCACTCTTACAAATAAAGGTTCCAAAGTGTTTTTTTTTTTTTTTGGTTCCCCAAAAATGTTTTATTTTCTTTCTCTAAGAAACTTTTTCCACTGTAAAGAACCTTTGTTCAATGGAAAGGTTCTGTGGATGTTAAAATTTCTTCATGGAACCCTTGATGTCAATAAAGAACCTTTATTATTATTTTTTTTATAATTTGTATGGACAAAAAAAGTTTAAACATTCTTCAAAATATCTAATTTTGTGTTCCACAAAAGAAAAAAAAAAGTCATACAGATCTGGAACAACATGATGGGCAAGCGAATGTTCTCTAAATTATCATTTTTGAGTGAACTGTTTTAACACACACACACAATTTAAAATAGAAAAACATCTTATGATAGTTGAACAAGTGATCCGATAAGTGTTAAAAATGCACTGTGAATATAAACACATTTGGGGTCCTGTATCTGAGGCACAGCACACAATTCTTCACTTTGTGACAAGTCCAAAGTTAACTTAAGTGATTGTGACTAATTAGGTGCTTGCACAATTTGCATAATGGCCTAATTTGCATTTTGCTGAGAGTCTCTCTGAACTGTCCAAAACCAACACTGAGATCAGGTAAGGAATACAAGATCTCTCTGCTGATCTCTCTGTCATCTTCTTAAATCTTATTGGGATAGAATTTGCTGAATATTAGGCCTATTTTATATTATATTGCTTGCAAAGAAAAAAATATGCAAAATAGCTGTCTGTGTTGTATTTAAAATGTATGTTATTTTGTGTAAAAGCACTTTTTACTCATGTGATATTGCTTGCAGAACATCCACAATATGTAGGCACAGAAGACGAGGCACATTTTACACATACAGAAATAAAGAAACACTTAGGCCAGCAAGAGTTAAACTTTCCAGGTGCTTCTGTACATTGTTACACATTTACCCAGATTTCCCCATTAAGTAACATGCTTCTAATCATATGATACTGCATAAAGATAACAAAAGAGATAGTTTAACTTGCTGTTTCCCACAAAAGATAATGACCTTATGACATAAAGGGAATTACAACATAAAAATGGTAAATTTCATATAGATCTTATATAATATATTCATTTAGCTATTTGGAATAATATTACAGTGTATATAAAGATGATTGACCCTTCTCACCGTAAAAAGAGGATACATACAGTATCATTTAATGAGCCTTTAATTGGCTATTTCTACAGTACCTGACTTTTATTAAATTACTTTGTATTAAACACTAATATTACATACAATATAAGCAGTTAATTTAGATGCTGCCACATGAAGTAAATTTTTTTTTTGGTTACCTGACATTTTTTAGAGAAAATAAACCACAGTCTTCTCCTGAACCTAGAGGATTTGAGACCAATATTAAACCCGTATAATGCAGAGATACCTTGATCCCTTGTTTAGTATCTCCCGGGGGATACATGGGGCTGTTAGGAGGAGTTGGTGTAGTCACAGGCATGGGGCACAGAGGTGGCGCGTCTCCAGCTTCGAAGCGCTGTACGCGGGCGGCCACCAACCCCGTAGTACGAGGCCTATGGGTATGAATCCGGGGAAGCTCATTCAGAGAACTGTAGTGGATCAGCATTCCACCTGGAACCTCTGGTAAAGTTGGCATGCTGGGTACATTCCATGTCCTCTGACGAAAATTCAGCATTTCCACGCTGGCACGGGTTTCTCTACCATGCAAAAAGACGTAAGACGTAAAGGTCTGGATGGAGTAGTTCCAGTAGATCTGGTATGCCTTGTGAATGATTTAGTCCTCTTCAAATTTCCTGTAGTTTTGAGTCATGGTTGAAAAAGAAACATCATGGATGATGACTGTACTCAAATTCACCTCAAAAGTCCTTCAAAACTTCTAACTTGCTCTTCTCTATCTTCCATGTGTATCTCTCTGCTTATGCATCAGTCTTCTGATTTGAACTTTGACCTCGGTGCCAATGCTGATGGAAGGTGGAGCAACACTCCTGACACTCTTCCTTGGCCAATCTGTTCCGCTTTGTGCCGTCTTTCACTGAGATCACACACACCACTGCCTCTCCAGATGGTATTAACCGGCTGTATGGCTCTATCTTATCATTTCTCTATGGCTTGACAATCCCTTTTATGGCTAGTTATGGTTAGCACACATCTGACCTCAGTACAGTAAAAGCAACCTTACAGTACAGAAACATCACTGCTGCATTATATCTTCAGAGCAAACTGCACCTGTCATTACAAATCACATCAATCCGAGCTGAAACAGGATCAGTATGTATGAGAACTGAATGAGTGCAAATACATTTAGCTGAATTTCAGAATCTGAGAAAAAAAAAAAAAAGTCTGTCTTTCCTGTTGAAAAAAAAAAATATATATATTGTTTACAATAAGGAGCCAATCGTTCAAACCAATTCCACAGGATTTTCCATCACGGACATCCTGGGTGAAATCGGTTAACCTTGTGCTCCACTGAACTGCTGATGAAGCGGACAGAACTTTTGGACAGTCACAAGGAAATAAAATCTCATGAGCTTTGAACTTTGCTCCTGTTTGATACCGTATGCAAATGTTCCATGGGAACTGGATGTGGCTGATTTCAGCACAGGCCTAAAAACACATTCAAAATTTCATAGGATTGAAATGTGCTACATCAAAAGGACGTGTTTGCTTTATTGGGAAGGTTTCTTTGTTTGATTTTGAGCTTGAATACTCAGGCTGGCACATGCTGCTTATGTGGAAGTCAAGTCATTTGGCGGCACTATCAGGATTTCCGAGACACATCCCTATATTCAAACAAACTCAACCCTGAACGTATCTCTGATATGATCCTAAATAAAGGCAGGCTGGTTTAGAAACCTTGCAGTCACTAACTGAGAGATATACTGGGAATTAGTAACAGGTGGCAACACAAGATTGTCATAAAACAATGAGTCAGTTGTTCACTGGGTTTGCGGTAAGCACTTAAAAACATTGACTTTGGAAAAAACATTTATTGTAATTATGTTTCACAAAACATGTTTGCACAATGGGTGAAATTGTCGGGTTTCAGATGAGAAAAATAATATACTATACACTACTACAAGACCAGTAAAAACTGGAAGTGATAGAAATGCTAGAATGGACGAGAGAGTGACAAAGAGAAAGGGGAGATGGGGGCTAGTTGTCAAATTTTTTACTCTAGAGAATATTTCTAAAGGTTATGTTCTTTTTTTGAAAATCTTCTATATAGGCACATACACTACTGATCAAAGGTTTGGGGTAAGTAGGATTATTTTATTTTATTTTTGAAAGAAATTATTTATTCAGCAAGGATGCCTTAGATTAATCAAATGTGACAGCAAAGACTTTTACAATGTTACAAAAAAATGATTTAAAATAAACGTTCTAATTGTCAAAGAATCATGGAAAAAGGTATTAAGCAGCGCAACTGTTTTCAACATTAATAATAATAATAAATGTTTCTTGGGCACCAAATCGTCATATTAGAACGATTTCTGAAGGATCATGTGACACTGAAGACTGGAGTAATGATGATGAAAATTCAGCTTTGCCATCACAGGAATAAATTACATTTTAAAGCATATTAAACTAGAAATCAGAAAACTATTTAAATTTTAATTATATGTTACCATATTAGTGTTTTTACTGTACTTTTGTTTATGCAGCCTTGGTAAGCATAAGAGACTTCTTTCAAAAACATTAAAAAGCTCAAACTTTTGAATGGTAGTGTATCTTGGCAAAAAGCAATCAAACATTTCATCTTTTAATGCCCAAGAAATAAAATAGTGTTCACTGAACACATTGTAGGGCATGCTGTCACACTAAATAGGGTAAGCTGTCACCGTGGAACCTGTTATCAAGTCTTTTCAATAAAATCTAAACAGTAAAAGAAACAAAACAATTCATGAAATAAAAAAAAGGACAAAGCCCTTGTGACAACTAGCCCCGGTCTCTCGTATATAGAGAGAGTGACCTACCAGGCCAACTAGCAGGTCTGCTGCCTCTCTGCGTCCCAGAGAGCTGTGCTCTGCTCGGTCAGTAGAGGAACTACGTGTGCTAGAGGACCTCATGGTGGGCAGACTGAGAGAACGGGGGTCTTTCACACACCTCTCCACCCTCAGCTCCTCTCCTGGTCGAGCTGCGTGCACACACACACAATTGTATTTTATGCACTGTGATAATGTCTCATGAATTTATCTAATTTCTGATAAATTCTCCTGTTGATAAATGATACAGAAATTCATTCATAGAATTATTTAACATTGACCATTTTAATTACTTTGTAAGGTCAGACTGCTCTTTGGGTCATTCTCAAATCATAAGATCTAGAGAATTTTATGCTTCCAACTCTGTTTGATGTATGTATTATTTCAACAAATAGCTTTTTATTGCATAAAATATTTTCATTATATTTTCCGGAGCTCAAACAGTTAAGCATGGTGCTAGAAACACCAAGGTCATGGATTTCATTCTGAGGAAATGTATGAACTTTATATCTTGAATACACTGTAGGTTGCTGTGGATAAAAGCCTATGCCAAATGCATAAATGTAAATGTAAGAAATGCAAAGGTACAAAGTTCTATGACCATTTCAAGTGTAAAAGTCAAAATCATACAGTATTTTTCTCATCATGTGGTTACAGAAACTTCTAAATCATGACATGCTGATTTAAAATAAATTGAAAAGAAAATGACGCATCAGTATAAAAGTAGCCTTCTCTCTGTTAAAATGCTATACAATGAGAATCTCCAGCTCACCAAATCACATATTCAAACTTTCAAAATCCATTCAGATTATGTCTATAATAGTTTTTGATTTAGTCATTAGAAATTATTCCTGGAGTACCAGTAAATGTACTAAAAAAAAATACCAATATAATGTCAAATGTACAATAACTTTTCCTTCACTCCTTACTATTGACCTAAAATGAGTGAAGAGATACTGTAATCAGATACAACTGTTCTGAATCTGAGTTCTGAGATACAACTTTTTTGAATTTGATTACTAGCCAATATAGACAGAGTCCTGTCTGTTGATTTCATAGTATTGCTTAGAAGGCAGCAGGGCATTACCTCGTACTCTGAGGTAGTGGCCACCAAAGCGGTAGGCTTCAAATCCCAGTGAAAGTGGGGTATTGGACTGATCTAGGAACAGGTTGACCCGTGACAGCTCAATGCCTTTTCTTTCAAATACAGCTCCCAGGACTTCTCTGAAACACAAAGCTAACAGGTCAGCTAACCATGATTCTAAATGCATCGATTTGTTTATTGCACCACCTAGGGGTTCAAACACAAAATCACCTCAAGGTTTTCTTCTTCACAGCCGGGACGATCTCCATGCTGACGTCAATATTTAGGTCAAACTTCAGAGTAAAGCACTCCTTGCTGGGGTCCTGCAGGAGTGAAGAATGGACAATCAGCTTATGCTTTAGTACTGACTCAAAGGTACATCAAGTCTCAAAATCTTGCCTGCAAAACGAAATCATTTGTTTGAGACAGAAAAGCAGTACACAGACTTAATAAAAATCAGAATTCTAATTCTTCTCTTACATCTGTGTGTCGGCGTCTGGTCTTCTTTTTAACCAGTTTCATTCCTCCACTCCTGCGATCCCTGAGAAGCACAAAAAGAAAAGAAAATAATGACTGAACCTACAAGGAATGCCATGGTGTCTTTTTCACTAACCATAATCCAGTTCAATTTTATTTCAATCATTTTATGCAATCAAGCACAGGTATTTAAATTAAGTCACTGTCATTCTTTTCAGCACAAACCACCCACCTTTATTACAGATTATACCTTGCTTAAAAAAGTCAGCATAATGTGCCTGGCACAACAACGCACTACTGCCATCCACAAAAAACGGGCGGTGAACTGAATTTGACCAAAACTAGATTAATGTTTACATTTTCTATTGATTATAGTAGCAGTAATACATGAATGGTGCAAGAGGATAAGACATTTGATCACGAATGGTGATCAAATCAGGGACAAGAGCATTATAAGAGAGACTATGCTGCAGAAGAGTTACATTTTAGCATTTTAAAGAGGTGATTTAGCCAATGCTGTGTGGTTCTGACAACGTATGTCAGAATGAGGTAGTCTGCGGCATTCTCTATAACGTCAAAACTAGGAACTGTACCGGTGCAAACTGTGTTAGGTCAGTAGTTCCAAACTTTTATTTCATAATTCCAATAACTGAATTGTTCTTACACTTTTTTGTGATTACAGGGTTTTTAATATTATTTTTATTCACAAATTGAACTTGATAATTTATTTAATTTTTTTAAATATACATTCATTATAAAATATTTAAATGACTTTAAATCATTTTATTAATTGTACATGATTTTTCCATGTCTAGAAATAAAAAAGAAATATGATTTAAGATGATTTTTAGATATTTCAGCTTATTGTAAATTGCTTTGTCTTATTTTAAATCATTTTAAGACATTCTGCGGCCCTCTTGGAAGTGTACTTAGGTCCTCTAGTGGGTGCCGGCCCCCTATTTGTTACCTTATTTACATATTTGTTTTAGTGACTTGTGTACTAAACTAATTTAGTAGTTGTAATTAATTCTTAGTGAAAATGTGCGTAACAAGCAAATATCAGACGTGTTGTAAGCTAAAGCTACTTAGCCTTTCAAATCGAATTAATGGCGTAATCACATTGTTTGAGGAAGCCTGCCAAAACGTCTCTAGGTTACGTATGTAACCATGGTTCCCCGAGGGAACGAGACGTTGCGTCTAGATCGCTTTGAGATCGCTTTGGGAACGCCCTTGCGTGACCGCGTTCTGCAGCACGTGTCAAATCCGTCCAATGGAGCAGCGAGACGTCACGAGCAGGGTGACGTAAGCACCAGAAAGCATAAAAGCGCATCCGGCCGTGCGCAAACCAGCTTCGATGAAGTAGCGCCTGCAGGGATGCAGGGAGTATGGCAAAGAGACGCAGCGTCTCGTTCCCTCGGGGAACCATGGTTACATACGTAACCTAGAGACGTTCCCCTTCAGGAACTCGAGCTGCGTCGAGATCGCTTTGGGAACGAGAATACCCACTGCGCCATACTACCAAGTCCCTGCCTGTGTGTGTATCCTATGAGCACATCACGAAGAGAGAACTTGGGAACCTGGGGTAGATGCCAGGTCCAGGTTGTAAAAGCGGACAAAAGTGTGCGGAGAGGACCAGCCCGCCGCAGCACAAATGTCCTGCAAGGCCACACCCAAGCTGAAAGCCTTGGAGGCCGCCATACTCCTGGTCGAGTGCGCTCTGACCCCCATAGGCGACGGGAGGCCAGAGGACTCGTAAGCTAGTGAGATGGCCTCGACCACCCACCTACTCATAGTCTGCTTGGTCGCCGGAGATCCTTTCTTTAGCGGACCAAAACAAACAAAAAGCTGATCTGCCTTACGCCACGGGGCAGCTCTGTGTGCGTAAGCGTCCAGTGCTCGAACTGGACAGAGCAGATTAAGCCTTTCTTGGCCTGCTTCCTGGAATGGAGGAGGACAGAATGCCTGCAGTACTATGGGCCCCGGAGAAGAAGTGGGCACCTTAGGGACATACCCGGCCCTCGGGTAAAGGAATGCCCTAACCATGCCTGGAGCAAATTCCAGGCACGAAACAGAAAGTGCCTGAAGATCCCCGATCCTTTTCAGTGAGGAAATAGCAAGGAGAAAAATAGTCTTGAGCGTGAGCAACTTGACCGACATATATATATATGAGTGCTTGTGCGGACAGACAACAGTAAATAGACAGACACATACACAGAGCGCTACTGAAGAGCAGAAGCTGGTTTGCGCCCGGCCGGATGCGCTTTTATGCTTTCTGGTGCTTACGTCACCCTGCTCGTGACGTCTCGCTGCTCCATTGGACGGATTTGACACGTGCTTCAGAACGCGGTCACGCAAGGGCGTTCCCAAAGCGATCTCAAAGCGATCTCGATGCAGCTCGAGTTCCTGAAGGGGAAACACAGTTTGTACCCATTCATTTATAAGGTTACCAATTCGCTCAAGCTCAAAAGGTCAGATTTACACTCTCTGTTCCATTTGGACATTTCCTAAAAAAGTTTGACCATCCAAAGGAATAGATAGTCCCATCCCAGATGTTCTCCAGTGGATGACGCCACTGGAAAGTACACAGACTTCCTCTTTCATTATAACAAACATTAGTGAAACTTAAGTGCCCATAATGAATGTAATAATGGAGGGATAAATGTGAAAAAGAACTGACCCTAGGTCAGAGTATCCATCCTCTCTGTCCTCCATGTCAGAGGGGAGACCGGTGCGAGGTGGACAGGAACGAGTGGACACGTTCCGGGCCAGGATGGAACCTGTGGGGGAGAGGAAGTGAGGCAACACTAACATCCTGCCAGAAGATTGTAATAATAATTAACCTTTACACATTCAATGCTAAGTGTCATGCTCATCTTGAGAGCTTTACCTTGTGGTTGCAGGTCAAACCGTGGGTGCCTATCAAAGAGCATGCCGTCTCGGGCAACGGGATGGCAGTTTGAGTCACATAACTCACAGAGGTGAAGGGGGCTGCCGGCTCTAAGGTCCTGACACGACGGGTGGTGACACACCTGAGGCATAAATCATAAAGCAATAATGTCAAATTTTAAAACACAGAAATCCAACTGTGTGTACATCATTTTCTTTTTGGCAGTATAACCAAAACCCAGTTTTCTTCCAAATTTAACGTTGAAGGGTATTTCTTCAAATATGAGCGCTTCTGGCCCTGGGGAATGAGAATAAACCTTCTTATAACAATATTCACAGTCACACTTTCATTTGCTTTTTTAATTTGTCATCTTACAATTTCCAAAAGTGTATTTACATACAATCTCATGAGAATTCCAACATTTAACCATTATTTCTCTAAGTTGAACATTTCCAACGCAGTGTAATTTATACCACACCTCAAACAATGTTTATAGCATTTTGGAAATGACAGTGATGGAAATTTCTGGAATAAAATAGCCTTGCTAAAGCTAATTTCATTGCAAACATAAAATATAAATAAAAAAATAATAAAAAAGGTTTTAACAATTTTTGCATGACTTAAAAAAATGACATCATGAGTGGCAGTCGAAATTAGCAGAAAAACTGATATAAACCATTTTCACAGAAAATATTTTTTATATATTTTTTTATTATTTTTATTATTGTGTTCCACAGTTTCATTTTTGTCTATGTATTGGTGGCTCCATTGCCAGGAAAAAAATCCTTGTGTGTGAGAGCATACTTGTCAATACAGCTCAGTTTAATAAATTTTTTAAATGTAATAATCTATATATTTACTTTTATGATTTACATAGCTTAATAAAGCCTGGGTCTAAAATAATGATTAGACAAAATGTATACATTAAAAGCATTTGAAAAGTATCAAAAATAAATCATGATGGCATGGTAACATTTTTCCAGGACTTTAATGTGACCTTCAATATAAAAACAGAAAAAAAGTTAGTTCGTTTAAACAAAACAAAATCTGTTAGTTTAAACAAAAACCAACCATTGGGACATAAAAAGTTCAGAAACTGCCTGCTGTGCTATTATGCAACATTTTGTTACCATAAAGCTCAACATCAGTTTACATCAGCAGTCCTACCCAAGGCCATTTGAGAGACAAGTTGTAAGACCAACAGCAGCAGAAAATAAAGTGTGGAAAAGAAAGAGGGATTAGGACCTCCTGGTTGTGTGCTTCCTTCTATTGTTCTCTTAATATGCTTCACAACAGAAGCAGCTCACACTCAGACAGAGAACCATGTAAAAAACTGAGCCGCCATATGAAAAGATTTCTCTTCATGGTTATTTCTCAAACATCTGCTTCTCAAACAAATTCAGTACAGGATCAAATATAATCCACTCAAAATACATTTAAGGACACATAGGCCAACTCAAGCTAAACCTTCTGAAGGTGCCAAAACAAACACGTCTCCTACATGCTGCAGTTGTGACGAAGCGCCTGAGCACTTTCTGAGAGGAAACCACAAGAAGTGAGTACGCAAGACAGAGGGCATGTGCCAGCAAACCCCAACAAACAATTGGAGACAAGCAACAGGAGAATGGGCAGATTTTAGATGTTACATAATCACAAAAACCACATACTGAAAAATAATAGATCTGCAGGTGAAAATTTGAGGACTTGCATTCATGATCAATTTTATATATATATATATATATATGTATTTCATGTGCTGGTGGTTATGTGTGTATAATCCTTCTGTGAGATTTCTTTGCAGC
>NW_015638024.1:2820148-2826247 GCF_001515625.1 Sinocyclocheilus rhinocerous | reverse complement strand
TTAAATTTTTTAAATATACTTTTATATTGCAATAATTTCACATTTAATCTTCAAATTAGAAACAACATAAAGACAGTATATTTTTTAATGCCATCTTTTTATGACTGAAGGTGTAATCCCTCTCTCCCGGGTCCTCACCTCCACACCTCGTTCTTGTTCCGAGTGGGTCTCCGGCATGGGAGGTGGACGCACTAACAAGGAGGCTAGCATCTAGCATCAGTCGCTAGTGCGTCTCTTGAGATCAGGGGAGTGATGTTTACCTGCACAGCACCTCCATTACAAAGGCAAGTATCTGATGTCTCTATGAAATAGTTTTTTCCCCTAATATTTAAGCATTGACTATAGCCATTCAACATTACAATATAATGAGAGCTATACATTTGTGCATTTATTAGACTTTAAAAATAACACATTCTAATTTAAGTGAACTTAAAACAAGCTTCACATAAACCCATTATAATAAATGTCATATTTAGCTACCTGTGCCCTTCAGCAAATAGGAAATATACAGAAATTGAATAAAGTCATCAAACACTAAATTCTAAATTAAATACAGATGAATTAAATACAGATGAATATTGATTTCCTCTCGTTTCTTTTGTTCTTTGATTAACAGGCATCACAGCAGCTGGTTATTAGTTTATTTTGACTGCTTTAAGTGCTGCCACTGCTGAACATTACGCGGATCTGACACGCATCGTATTTTCTCACAACTCTTTACCTTTTCTGACTCACTTCAGTTGAGTCGGGAGTGTTAGATGAGGAAGGCAGTGCTGGGCTGCTCCAGGACAGTTTTGAAAACCACTGCATTTCAGAGATATGTTCTTAAATGTGACTCATATATAACAAATACTTACATGCATGCACAGTTTTAAGGCAGCTTTGGTCGCCTTTTTTGTAACTTCATGGCTTATCTGACAACATAACTATGACATTGCATGCTTTTGCATGCTTGTAGTTTAATTTGCGCTTTAATATGAAATTATATACAGTGCACGCTGCCGCATTTGTGCAAGCAACTGAAGAGCACGTGCTACGAGCACAGTATAACAGCTGACAGGACAGGAAAATTTGTTTTTACTGACATATGGCATGAAACAATATATATATATATATATATATATATATATATATATATATATATATAACTTCCAGCTGGGAACAAAGTAAAGCCAGATTGCTGCTCATAAGTACAAATTTAAGGCTAAATAAGGCTAAGAGGAACTACTGCCAAGCCAAACTGTTACTTTATCCTACCTGGGACTTTTTTCCCCTATTTTTCCTTTGTCTTCTTACTTGAAATGTTTTTGCAATGAGTTACAGTAAGGAAAAACTCTTGTGAAAGCCAGGAGAAGCGCTCAGAAAGCTGAAACAATGCCTTTTAGTTTCTTTTGTTTGAGTTTTGTATTCATACTTCAAAATTAATATAATTTTTGAACACTTCAAAATTAGTACATTTTGAAGTCAAGAAGAATAACATTAACCCAGCGGCCATTGCTGCATCTTCATGTGTGATATAAAATTATTCAGGTATGTTTCACTACTATTGATCTCCTATCAAAGGCAATGGGAGTATTTCTAATGCATATCTGTGTACAGAAACACACACAAACACACAAAAGTTTGATGAAAAATACAATATAACAGTAATATTGTGAAATATTTTTCCAATTAACATTTCATATTATTATCAATGTTAAAAACTGTTGAGCTGCTGCATTTTTCTGGAAAACCATGATATGTTTTTAGGGTTCTTTGTGTGTGACATTCATAAATACTGTAGATCAGATCATCAAAGTCAACTATTCTGTGAACACTAACTATGTTTCTAAATTGTAGAGAAAAAGCTGGCAAATGGCCAACATAATGCTGATAAATATGATAAGCCTCAATTTAATTTGAATAAATAAAACATACATATTATTTTCCAAAATATTTACTAAAAACCAAAAACTCACATCTTACATGAACATCTTTTGTCTAAAGTTCTGCTCAAAGTCAAAGAGCACAGTAAGGTTTACAAGGCCTTGTGAGTACAAAATCTATCTTTAGTTTTACCCCACATGACCCCCGAGAGACATGTTAATAAAATCAGCTTGTGATTATCTTGTGCCGACGTTTACAAAGGGCCTGGAGAAGACTGGAAAAAAGTCTGTTATTGTTCTCTACTCGCAGTTATCACAACCTGAACAGACCTCCTACAATCTCACACCAGTGTACACCCATTTTAAAAGGTCACTGTAAGAAAAAAAGTGATTAAAATGACCACAAAGTGCAATATCCACCAAACAATAAAGCACGACACTGTGACTCTAAACAAAAAGCCATTGAAGGAAAGCACACAGACTTTAGTTACCTCTTAGTTGACTAAAAGCAAGAGAGAGAGAGAGAGAGCACTAACTCTGTCATCAGTTTGGCTATGCCTCATTTCTCAGACCTTTCACACATCTGTGGTAAAAACCGCAGCACTTCACGCAGCTCAGAGACTTTTTAATAACAACCATAAAACCTCAGCTGTCGCCGTGAAATAACATACAATAACGCATTCATGACACACACCTGATGCCGGTGTCACACGCATGTGTGTGTGCGCGTCTGCCTGTCTCTCTCTCCCCCCTGAAGTGATGGCTTCTCGGCAGTCTGTAAGAATGGCAGAGAACGACGTAGTGTTTCGGGACAATTCAATGCTTTGAGTGCCCAACGCCCCCCTCTCTCGCTCTCCCTCTCTCCCCTTTTCCACTTCCCCTGCTTCCTTCCTTTCTTACTGGCTGCTTCTGAACAGCTCAGAGTATGTGTGTGTGTGTGATGTAGGTGATTCAGATAGAGCAGCTGTGTGTACCGACTAAAAGATCTAAAAGAGGGGGGAAGAGCAGTTGCGGTTTTCCAGCCACACCCGCTCCCACTGATTTTGCCGTTCGCAAACACAGTTGTCCAACCACCCATACAAAAAACAAACACACAAAACTCTGCCTCACTTATAAACTTTCATTCTCTGTTCTCGTTTTTACTTTAGTCATTTATCATCTACAGCAATCAGATGAAACAGGCAAATGCATGCATGTTTAATACTAGTGATAGCTTAATTTATTTGCACTGTAATCTTAAAATCTGTCCAGTTTGAGATTATCAGAACTAGTTGTGTCTGTCTGGTCCCTTTACGGCAAGTCATTCCACTAAGTGGCCATGTTACTGACAAACATAAAAGTATAGCTCCTGTCACTGGGAAAAGGCAGAAAATTGCAAAACTGGATTACCAGCTAATTAGCATGTGCATTTTAATTAAAAAGAGTGTGTATGCTAATTAAACAGTGTTACATTCTCTTTTTTGAGTCAGTAAAAATGTTATAAAATGAACATAATTTCTGCATCATGTGAAGGAAAATTCAGCTCTGCCATCACAGGAATAAATTACATAATAGATTTATTTCAAAAACATGAAAAAAAAAAAAAACCTCACCAACCCCAAACTTTTGAATGGTAGTGATAACATTGGTATCACGGTCAGTTCCCTTCTTTAGCTCAAATATTGCAAACAAACAATGCGTTCTGACTAAAAAAATCTTCTAGAAATTTTTAAGAAAAAATGTCCATATATTTATATATAACACAAAATTGGTTTAATTTACAAAAATTACATTTATTTAATTAAATATTACATATTCACAAATCTGTGTACTAGTGGTGCTAATATAAAATGAAGAACTGTAACACTATTGACACAGAAGGGTTATAGGAAATACATGTTTTAAATGATGAGTAAATACAGTGGTGATATACTGTATGAAAAACCTGTGTCTCTGACATTTTTGCTTAGTCTTAGTAATTTATCTCTTATATGTACACCAACTCTCTCCTGCCATCATCTACTTCAGACTCTTCCCAGAGTACACCCCTGCAGGGGGCTGGGTCATGTGGTGTCAAGATATCCTACAGAAAAACAAGAGTCTTTGAAACCTGTGGCTGAGTTTACTTTTACCAAATCCAGAGTATTACAGTATCGAAACCCCCTTTCTTTTACTCTCTCCATCCTTCCTCTCTTTCTTTGTCTGTGCTTTATATAGCAGACTGATGTAAGGCCTAATAATGGCCTAGTTCATAAAATACTGTGCCTTATTAAAGTCACAAGAAACTCAGAATCATAAAATGACAATGTGCAAAACTACCAAACTCAAATAACACGCCATTACTGACCCCAGAAAAAAAAAAAAAGATTATAAAAAAACTAAACTAAACAGCAAAGGATGTGACAGGTCATGTAAAAAATGCCCCAGAGACAGCAATCTCTCAGAAACATGGGGAGACAGAAGTGTCATCATGAAGGACGTTTCCAACAGTTAAACGTCACTCTTGTATCCATTTCCTGTTTTTACTCAACTCTGAATCCACAACAACTTCCTGTGGCTACATCTCTTGGCCTACCCTTATGAGGACTGGCATGTGGAGGACTAGTGTGATCTCACTGTTGGTCCCTTGTGAATGATGGGAAACACTCAAGCATTTGAAAAATGTCCTAATTTTTCTTTTGAGTAAACATTAGTAAACTATAATTTATACGATATATAAGCATTAAAATATATAGCATCTAAACAACATATTATTTAATATAAGATGTCAATGTCTATATAAGATGTCTATATAAATGCATCATTCATTCATTCATTCAATGTTATATAATTATTTTAAATATAATATTTTTCTGATCTATTCTTTAGATATAAAGAAGTATATTACATTCAGATTTTGAAAAAAAAAAATAATAATGAAAAATAGCATGTTGATCCTATAGGCTCATCAAAACAACTGACATTTGGCTTCATTTCAAAGCATGTTGTCATTACACATGAATACGCCTGAGGCAAGGAAGTTTCCGATACCTGATGGAGAGCTGAAAAAGACTGTAATTTTACTCCTCAGGGGTCATGCATTGTGACCTCTTTGTTCATCCAGAGTCTTAAATCTCACTTGGTGACATCAGAGGTCTCCTTTAAAGGAGTGAATGAGAGAGTGGAGAGCTGTATTTGGCAAAAAAGAGCAAACAAGAAGGAGAGAATTATGATCTTCATGCTGACAGCTGACAGCATGGAATATGAGAGTAAATATAGGTTGTTTTCATACTTGGTCCCAAATCAGTACCACCGGGAGTCGAGAAGAAGTACAACTAGGGAGAAGTTACAGTATTTAAAGTTGAATCATGTCTATCTATCTTGTGTATTTCTACCTCTATTAGTGCCGTAAAACAGTATTGTAAACAATGACTGTTTCCAGAAGGTTTCACAAAACACTCCAAAGGTTGGTCAGGGAAACAGATAGTCCCACCCCTAACTCTTTGTTTAACACAATTGGTTAAGTCAATGTTGCCAGGTTGGGTTGGTCAGAATAAAAAAAAAACAGAAAAATGAATTGAAATTTTTAATTAAATTAAACTTTAATGAAATCTATGTATATTTAATGAAATCTAATTAAATGAAACGTAAGAAATCTTCAAGAGTTTTTATTTATTTATTTTTTTGAAGGGAATTCAGAATTGTTAATGCCACTGTATATCAGACTATAAATATTATTAGAGAACCGTATCAAATAGACTTTAGTCAACACATTTTTCTCAAAATTAGAGAATCTGATATGTAAACTTTGAAATAAATTTCAATAGCTTTCAATGTGCGTTGGTAATGTTTTTGAAAAAGGTCGGTAGCACTTTATTTTACAGTACGTGTACTTCCCTGGTACATACATGGCAAATATCTTGTACCTACAGGCAAATGAGTGGTAACACAAGGTGCTTACCTGAAGTGTATGTACATGGTAATAAATAAGAAACACGGCTGTACTTTATAGTCGTACATGCATGGTAATTATTTTGTACATACAGACAAGTGTGGGTAATAATGGTCACTTATGGTAGTGCCCGTACATGGTGACTAATTAGATACTTTACTGTACTTACAAATGTATATACATGGTAAATATGTAGTACTTACAGACAGGTGTGGGTACAAACAGGCACATCCTTACAGTATATGGTAACTAATAAGACACATTACTGTACATACTAATGATATGTACATTGTAAATGTGTAGCACCTACGGAAAAATGTGGTA
>NW_015638024.1:2779754-2819740 GCF_001515625.1 Sinocyclocheilus rhinocerous | reverse complement strand
GAGTAATTGATGGTAGGTGCCATTGCAGTTTGGAACTTTGGAAGTTGGTTGGGAACATGGCAGTAACTGTGCAGCACTGCATAGTGTTAATACTTAGCAGGCACAGTCCTTTTAAATAGGCATTTAGACACATGACAATCAGGAGTTGCAAGTGCAAATATGAGTCTGGTAGCTATTTTATTCCAAAATAAAATCTGTCTACACATAATTATTAGGAACGCACGTCATCAAAAATCCCTATTGGACCAGTTAAGAGAATCAGTGTTGTTAAAGATAAGGCAAGTTAACTGCAATGGCACCTACCATCAATTACTCAATAAGTACTTTGCTCCATGTTTATACCCCCCAACTTGAGTACCGTACATAATAGGTACATACAGCAGTACGTACATAGTAAGCATATGGAAATAGGACTGTAAAATAAAGTGCACCATTTTACATAAACATTACACAGGAATTACCAGTTCTTAAAAATTTGTTAAACTTTACCATGTATACCATTAGTAAGTTTAGTAATGTGTCTTATTAGTTACCATATACTGACACTACCTGTTAACTGACAGCTCTTCCCTTTGTAGTGTAGTCAAGATGTGCTCTGATTGGATGACTGTAAGGGTGTCTCTGACATGCACAACTTCTGTTTCGGCAAATGACCCGAGGCAATGCTCACAAACTCTGAAGTTAGATTATTATAGTTTTATTCTTTCCCATTTGATTAGTTATCATGTACGGGCACTACCTGTAAGTGACCGTTATTACCCACACTTGTCTGTATGTACAAAATAATTACCATGCATGTACGACTGTTAAGTACAACCGTGTTTCTTCTTTGTTACCATGTACATACACTTCAGGTAAGTACCTTGTGTTACCACTCATTTGCCTGTAGGTACAAGATATTTACCATGTATGTACCAGGGAAGTACACGCACTGTAAAACAAAGTGCTACCCACTTCTGGGTACAAATTTCTTCTTGAAATGTGGTAACGTAGGCACAAACTCACACTAGAAATTTTCCTAGTAGCTGAGTATTATTGCTCCATCTGGTGGCAGAAAGCAGTTGAGAGGCTCCACAATCCAAAGCATTCCATGAACACTGAATTACTCCAATTTTCACTTCTTTTGTCCTTGAAATATTTCAGGCAGCACATAAAGATTTGAATGTGTGCGTCTCTTGAGAATGTTGTGCTACAGATGTGAGTTCAGTCTCTTCTCACACTCAGCTGGTAGGCAACAGAGAGAGACATAAAGCAATGACAGAGGAGACAAAGCACAGACCTGCTGCAGAAGTTGAAATAATCCTTTCAATCATATTAATGGCTGTAAACGAGTTTGAGAACCTGCTACGGGAAAGTAACACAAAAGAAGATATTTTGAACAATGTTCAATGCTGTTTGGACACCGGTGACTTTCTTTGTATGGACAGAAAACACTGACATTTTTTTTAAAATACCATATTGGTCAGAAGAAAATCAGAGGTTTAGAACAGCGTTAAAAATTGACGGCAAATTTCATTTTTGGGTGAACGATCAATTTAATAAAGCTCATTTCATGGTTGTGAGCTTCTTGATGTCTTTAAAATTACTTTGTGAGGAAAATCCATTGCGACAGGATGCCAGGTTAACCTCAAGCTAACAGATTAAATAAATTATTGAACACTGAAAAACAATTAACCTACTTTTCTAACTGAAATCAAGCCTCTGAAGCCAAGACATTGGTAACCCTGTGACAAGGCGACATTCTGGCGTTTTTATAAAGAAACTGTCTGAAAGACACCATTATCATCTGCTAACCCATAATACTCTGTCCTGCTCCAGCTTAGTGTCTTTGTAAGCAGCACATTCATCTTTTACAACACAAATTACAGTCAGCTGCTAATGTCTGTGTTTATTATAGTGCAGTCACTGTTTAGTCTGTATTTGTGTAAGGGATGAGAACAGTCGGCCTATTTCGCAACTTTTTCACACACATTTACATGTGCACACAAGCATGCAAATGCAGACACACATAAATTATCAATGCATATACACATATGCATACACTCACACTGTGATAAAATATTACAGACCCTGTTCTGTGTTGGTTTCGTGTGTAATTAATCTGTAATGGATCCAATTTTGCCACATACTAAAATAAAGACATACCAATTCATTTACACACAAGAACACAGTCAAACTTAAACTTGAAGTGTGTAATTTCTTGTTTCTAGCTACTATTGGTCAGACAAATGTGTGTCAGACAAACTTTTTTGTTGCAGTTGCAAGTTTATATCTTGCAATTTTTGAGAATTGAAAAAGTCAGAATTGTGAGATATAAATTCCGAATTGCAAGAAAAAAGTCTGAATTGTGAGATGAAAAGTTGCAATTACATTTTAATTTTTTTTTATCCCGTGGTGGAAACAAGCTTCCATAGCTAAAAGCATAAATATTATTGTACTTCAAGCTGTCTCTGAGATAAGAGTATTTTAACACTGAAAAAAATACACACTGCACCTTTAAATGTCAGCTAGCAGGATGAGCAATCATGTCAACAGCAAACTATAATCATCTTCTTGGTGTATTTTCACCTCTTGACCCCTTACAGGAGACAGGAAGAACAAACCTACATGAAACTTGTAGTGCACTAGAGATGAGCCACAAAGACCTCAAAACATAAACAAGTGCATACACGCACTTAAACTCTCCTTCGCTCTTTTTCAGCAGAAACCTTTCCAAATAAACGAGAGTTCCTCTCATCTTTCCATATTTTAAGGGTGATGACATAAGCATGTTCCTGGTTCAGATAAAAACATTGGGTACATTAAGTTGAGTCTGGCTTAGATCAGAGTGGACTAGAATCAGAAGAGTGTTTACCCAGAGACTCTTTTCAAAAGCTTGCTAAAGTTCAGAGGACGCTGGCAGAGTTGAGCTGACAGGAAATATAGAACAAAAAAAACAAGCAAACATCACTATGATGTCCTATAATGAATCAGACATGCTCAGTGTAAACAAACTTTATCGGTTTCCTTTATACAGGGTTTATCTGTATCCAAAGTTTGAAGAGGGCTGGTACTGGCAATTATTTTTGTGTACAAAAACTGTCAGTACTCTTATCGGTACCTGTTCAACAAGATAGTCTACCTCGTTGGTCTTACTAGACAAAAGATTGTTAGTCTCGCAAACCAGGTTTGATCTGCATTATTTTGGCCAATAATCATCCATTCAGATATGAGCTGTAACTATATCTGACTTGCACTTCAGTTGTTTTATGATTTTTAGGAGTAGGTAATAAACCACATGCATTCAGAGTGGTTGTTCACTTATTTCCCTTTATTGTGCCTGAAAATAATTTTATATTTTTAATAAAAAAAATAAAAAAAAATTTAAAAATATATATTTTACAATTATTTTGTTAATAATGTATATATGTAAAAAAAATTAAGAAGAATTTTTTTAATTAAAAATATAAATTTTCTAGGTGATAATTGCTTATATATTTAATAATAATAAATAATTAATAAATAAAAGCTTAGTCAACCGAGTCAATAAATTCAAATAATCATACATAATTTCTTTTTTTTTTCTCAACTGAATTATCTGATTCGTGTCTCTCTATATATACAAACAAGGGGATTACTGGCACACGTTTTGTCCAATTTAAGCTGACTGTATACCCAATACATCAGGATTCATATTATTGTGGCTGCATTGCAACTGACAATTTTAAAGGTAAAGGAACACCTGTTAAAATACAAAAGTGGAACGTGTTGGTAATGAATAGACACCAGGTTTGCCAATAAGAAAAAAATGGGAGTGACTGATTTAAAAGAAAGAGGGACACAGGGAGTAATACACTGGCTTTTTAGTCAAACCAGTTTGGCAATGGTCCCAAGACAATAAAGCGCAATCAAAAAACAGACAAACAGAGAGGCACAGGAAGAGACAGTGTGTATAAAGAGAGAGAGAGAAAGACAGGAAGGGAGAGACATATTGTGTTTTGTGTAGATGTGTTTATATGCGAACAGCCTCATATACCCCACACGCAAGAAGTAATCTCATATTTCCATGCCTGCATCCCCAGACTCCCAGGAGAAGGCTGGTTAAATACCACCTATAACATCATATCCGTCCTCTCGCCACTGAACTTTCAACAGCACAAAGACAAAAAAACTTTTGTTTTTCCTGTCAGTTCCCTAAACGCACATGCTGACAAATGATTATTGTGCTGGATTATTCCATGTGATAAATGAAATTGGCATACTTGGGATTTTTTGTCCATAAGAGTCCACAACAAGTTACCAACACTAAGAGGTGAACATTTATCAGCTTGTATCGTCCCTACAGGGTTTCCCTGTGCCGTGTGACACATTCTGACAGCTCACCTTGGAAGCAAGCCGCCGTTCGGGACAGTTGGGATGCTGACACAAGATGCCGGTTTTCTCCTCCTGTGTAGGCTTCTCACCTGAAACAACACACAAACAGAGGTTAAAGATCAACCGTATGTGGGAGGGAATTATACGTGAGGTCAAGTTGTAGGCCAAACTGGTGAAGTCAGAAATTAGTGAAATTTCATGGATAGAAAAGGTCCATTGTCTGCTGTCAATGGTAAAGCGATGTATGAAGCACAGACATACAGTTAGTCATTTTCAAACCAAGCCGCTTTCTTTTGGTCAACAAGGCCAAAAATCGTTTGCGAAACCTGCATAGGGTTGCTGAACAAAGGTAAATGTGATTGCTATGGGTTCCCTTTGGAACTTCCTATGGATTTTTTAAATGGTGATTTTGGATTTATGACTAAAATAAGGTCTTGGTCTAATTACTTGGAGACGCTCACATTTTGCTTAAAACATAAATTACACACAATCCTCAAACGTGAAGTTTTTAAACTGCTGTTTGAACATGTTGGTGCTAGCAAGTTGCTATAAGGACCACAAGAGTTATCTGATTCATCAAGCATGTAAACTCACATAATAATGAATATTTTACAATTACATACCACATTTTACAATGAAACAAACTAAAACATTATAAACAATAGCAGAGAAAACGGTAACACTTTATTTTAGGGTCTCTTAACTAGTTAATAGAAGAATATTAACTAGAAGAATATAAGCCATTTATTAGTACTAATTAAGCACATATTAATGCCTTATTCTACATCCCTAATCTTACCCAATACCTAAACTTAACAACTACCTTACTAACTATTAATTTATTGAGGGAAAAGTCGTAGTTAAGTGTATAAGTGTTCCCTATTCTAAAGAGTTACCAAGAAAACTTGAAAATGCTAATTCTCTTCCTAGCTTCAGGCCACCAACTGAACAGCTCTATATGGACCCAGGTGAAAAAGAAATGTTCGTTCATCTTCAAAAGAAAAGCTGAGATATTTTAATACAAATCTGAGAGATTTAACGTTATGTCCCTCCGACGAAAGAAGATTCACCGAAGATGTTCACGTTTCAAATTGTTGAAATCGCAAAAAAAAATCGCCAAAGTAATCCATATGAATTGCGTGGTTTCCTCCAAGTGCCCTAAAGAGACACGATCGGCGACCGCTCTATATAATACTGTTTAAATGTAGACTTATATTCACATTCAAGAGACATTTTGTGTAGGCCTACTGCAATATAAAGTACATTAAACACCCACTAAAAGTGTAATCATTTTGTTATGTTCTTACACAAAGTAGACATAAAATATACTTTAAGTAAGGGTAACATAAGTATGTTTTCTGTAAATACACTAAAAAGTCACTAAAAGTATGCTTGTGTTTAGTATATCCCTTAAAAGTGTAACTAAAAATATATTTATTACCATAGTATTTCTACTATACTTTTTAGAAATATACTAATAGTGTGCTTGTGTTTAGCATATTCCTTAAAAGTGTAACTAAAAATATATTTATTGCCAAAGTATTTCTAGTATACTTTTTTATAAATACATTAAAAGTATGCTTCTGTTTAGCATATTTCTTAGAAGTATAACTAAGCATATATTTAATACAAAAGTACTTCTAGTATACTTTTTAGAAATATATTAAAATGCAATTCAATATATTTTTATTGCACTTCAAATAAGCATGTTGGGAATACAAATGTATTATAAACATACTACTTGAATTTCAAGTATATTTTTAATACATTTAATACTACGTCTTTTTCACCTGGGGAAGTATCAAGTATCCAGGAGTAATATAAAGAAGATGAATGAAGCAGATAAATATGATTGAGACATTTCGTATTAGGGAACCATGGAGAGACGCTTGTGAACACGTTGAGCCTGTGGGGGATATGTCCTTGGGCATGAGCCAAAAGACATAACAGCAATATGGGACTCAAAAGATGAAGCAGCTGGAGGATATGTAGGAGAGAGTGATTGAAAAAGAAATGACTCAATCAAAAACCAAGAGCCACAAACAAGAGCTAGTGATACAGTAAGCAACTCAAACCATGACATCCCTTCCTTCAGCCATGCTGTTAATTCCATAAAGACAATTAACGAACTATCAGGGTACCAGGGAGAGATGATTAAAAATGACAATAAATATTTAACTTTTAGGGAGGGATTGACAAAAACTGAAGAATTGACAATAACACAAAAAGGAAAAGAAAGAGGAAAAGAAAGAGGAAAAGGAGAGAAAAACAGACAGAATGAAAAAAGTTGGCAGAAATCTGAGATTTCCAGACATTACAAGATTGCTGGCAGACTGGCTGATTTTCCTTTCAGTGATGGCATTGATATTCCACTTACCTAGAAACCCACAAGTTTTAATGTGAAAAAAGTGCATGATTTTTTCATCGATTTCACCCCTCATTCTCCTTTCTAGCAATGCTGCCACTTCAATACCGGTCAAACAGAAGCCATTGATGTTTACAGGGTACAGACAACCACATGGAAAAGAGAGACCAAATCTGACTTTGAATATATTATATAGAGCAGACATTATGTATTACTGAAAAACATTGCTATACTGATTTATTACAAAATCGTAGCACAATTCTATGCTACAGTGATGGTACCATGGAACACTGATTCAAGGTTTTTTGTGGGGCACTCTATTTAATTTGTCTACTATCAACTACAAATATTAACAGCTTTGCCATTCCTTTATTCCCTCTGAAACATCATGAACAAATGTCATTTGCACCATATCTTAAATCATCATTCATTCTGTGAGGAAATGGTTTTTTAAACATTTTGTTTCATTTGGAAAAGTTTTATCAGGGGCAAATTTTGGTTGTGGTGGAAATGTTGCCACAAATGAGAGAGTGATGATATGTTTAACAAATTATAAGTTTGGGTCTAGGATAAGTGAAAAGCAATATCAACTATGCATTAAAGTCATTAAAGCAAAAATAAACAGACGAAGGCTTGGAAAGAAAAAAAAACATCTGCCCCCTAGGACATAAAAGTGTCAGAGGTTGATGAAACATCCATATACAATGGTTGTGTGAATGCATAATGGTTGTGTGAATGTTTTCTGTATTCATACAGCATGATATTTACAAGGTACACAGTGCCTACTTCATCAAGGCACTGCATGTTTTCCAACATCCTGAAAGCAGAACATCACCACATAGCCCAAGCCAGACTCTAGATATTATCCTCAACACTGCTCACATTCCATCTCCATACTCGCCTCCATCTCTCCATGAAGAATATTCCATTTCTCCTTCTTTAGTCAGAGAGGCAAAGGGCACCTACTAAGAAATCCTCTATGTAAGGAATGTGCAGAATGCCAGGATCTGTTTTTCATGGCCCTCTGTTTACCCAGTCGTTTGCCGAAGTTCCTGAGGAGCGTGAAGCACATCTACTGTCTCAAGTGCTAGAACGGAAATATTTTATTTAATACATGTTTCCTTTGCCTCCACTGGAGGAACACCAAGCTGATGCCATGTATGCCAGTATATGATTTGGATGGTCTGAGAATGTCAAAACATTACCAGACTGGGAGGGGAGTTGTCACTGATTCTTTATTCGTGGCTAACTAATCCTATTGTGTTTTGGGCTTAAATGAGATTAGGTGATAGCATTGGCTCAACCAGTGCTGTGAGTTTGGGGAGGCCCAATCTGCTTATGTAACCATAAAAGATGGACACTGTATTTCTGAAACCTATTTGAAAACAGTCATTTTCGCAATTCAATTTGGTGCCAAAAGAGGGACAGAAACAACACACTTCAATTCATTACACAACAGCTACATGTTTTTTTCTTTTTCTTTTCAAGCTTAAAAAGAAACCTAAAGATTTAGGCAATAAGAAAAGGCCATTTGTTTGACTGCAAAGACTGAAAGAGGGATAGAGTGAGTGATTAGACAGACAAAATTCTTCCGGAGGCAAAGGTCATTCTTAGTGGGTCCTAATTAGGGCATTAGCACACAGATCAAACAGTAAGGGTAGAATGGACAAGCAAAAACTCACTCTCTCTGTCTACACTTTGGTGTCACAGTGGTCTCTAAAACCGTCTGACTACTTAGTGGAAACTAAACATGTGGTTTTCCACACAAAGGCAAAAAAAAAAAAAAAGTTTAGGAAAAAAAAGACACTTTGTTCCACTAGATTTTAATATAAAAGCACAATTCACCCAAATAATTAAATTCTATCATTATTTATTCACCCTTGTGTCTTGTAAAACCTGTATGACTTACTTTTTCCCATGGAACACAAAAGGAGTTATTTATAGCAGAATGTCTTTTGATGTTTTATGATGGTTTTATTATGTATTCTTGACAGCTCCTGGTCCCCTTCCACTTTCAATATGGAAGAGAGCAGCGTGGAGATTTTGCTAAATATCCAATTTTAGTTTTCCACAGAAGAAATCCATGTTTGGGAACAACATGAAGGTGAGTAAATGATGACAAAATGTTCATTTTTGGATGAACTACAGGTCCTCTGAAAACAATATTGCAATCTTATACTTTCAATAAAAAACACATTTGGCTATAAGAAGAAACATGGCATGGGAAATATGATATAATACAGAGTCTATCCATCTTAAACTTCAAATCTTCAAAAATACAAACAAAACAAATTTAAAAAAATTTCTCTATGAAGTTATGAAGGTAAAATCTAATGATACAACCTAACTGTCTCACACTATTCGCCATTCAATTAAAATCTCTTACCACAAGACTTCTGGGTAATGTCCATGAGGGAGGTCCAGGTGTACCTCTCCAACCCCAGCTCACTCTGTGTACATGGCAGAGTTTCCAGTTCATAAGACCCATGCCGCCGCCAATAGAACATTGTGCTTTACAATCCAAGCGCAACCGATAAATTTAACACCGCATCTCACTTGTGAAGATCAAATTGATGTTCTTCACACCTTGAACCAAACATCAATCTTTTAAATATTACTGCTCTTCATGTTTCCCCATATTACAGAAATTACTAAAACTTGTGTGAGTTCTCTTATGGAGAGAAGTTCTCAGAATACTGGATTTCTCTACAGTTTCCAGGCAGGGTGCTTTGGACTTTGTGAGCCAGTATGTGAAGGGGAAAAAAGAGGGGGGGGCTTGACCCACACAGCACGCCAGACAAGCGATGCATTCATCCACATGTGAAGTGCATGCTGGGATGTGAGGGAGACTTGGACCTGTGACTTTTCAGAATGGCAAAAGATACAAAGCTGCCTTTTGAGATGTCCACCTACTTGTTGCCCACAAACTCCATGCATCTCAAAGTTACAGTATCATATAGAGCAATGATGCAGAAACCATATGATTTACAGACACTCAAGTCACAGTATGGGATATATAGAGAGAGTAATGGAGGACGAAAAACTCTCTAAAGCAGGTTTACAGAGTTGAAAGTGAGAAAGGGTTAAGATAAAGATTAAGAGAATAGCTGCAAGAGTTTGAGAGTGCCCTCCAGAACCCCCACAATTTCTAATTTTACTCTAACAAATTAGAGAGTAGCATGGGAGAGTCTTAGCTGTTGGGATCCAACATTTTCAGCCATATGGTAGTGATTTGGAGCAGTGTGACGTGCAGGGGTTAGTTTTAATGAACAGCCTTCCAGTGGCAGTCAAGCCAATTCGCCGCAGTCTCAGACTCTGTCAGCTTAATCATTCTCTGGGACATGTACAAACAACAAAGCTCTTTTGATCTTCACCTAGACATTTCTCTCTGCGAGCTGGTGTACGACTTTTATATTTGTGGCTTGTTTCATCTGGCTATTACATTAAATAATTACGGTTGAACTTTATTACTACTAGTGCGGTTTTGTTTCTGCTGTATGTTATTAATGCACTGTCCATCTGCATTAGTACCCCGAGTGAGAGATTGTAAGATTGTAAGATAATATAGAGTATTATAAAAAAAAATTTAAACTAATGATTATCACATACCACACCCAACTTTGGTTATCACATACCACACCCAACTTTGGCTATCTTCAGCTCATGATACTCAGCATGAAAAGCATATGCTACCACCAGCATGATGGCCACACATGAAAGAACACTGTGGTGTGACAGCTACTACAGTCAATTATAATAACTAGGCTAATCCTCTGATCTGTGATTCTCCTGACACTGTTTATCTTTGTTTAAAACACTAGCATTAGAACAGTCATGCACATGGCGAGCAGGCCAGTTGAGCTGAAACCAGTAATGGGCTTGGTTTGGAGGCTAGATGGTAAATTAGTCAGCCAAGTGACAGTTCTCAAATAGACAAGACAAGTTCCATGCAACGGTTCCTATTCAAAATCAGGTAAACAAGTCTATTTTACTGGTGTTCATCATAAATTCAAAAGCTTAGGCTATATGTGACATTATTTTAAGAAATACCACTCAATAGCTTCAATGATAAGCTGTGAGCTTCATAAAAGCCCCATTTATTAGTTTGATGTTTGAATTTAATAACCATGGCCCTGGACCTCACAGACAGAACATAAGAGGAATTTCCTTTGGTTGGAAGAGTCACTTTGTTTCCACTGTCAAACTATTTTTTAATAAGGATTTCAAACTATTTATATTTGCCAAAAATAATATAAAATAATGATCTTGTGGCCAATCTTGCTGAAAAAAGATATAGTTGCACATTATAGAGTTCCTTTGGTGAGAGAGTGCATGCCAATACATACAAAATTAAAAATGGGAATGAGACATTACATGCAACCACTGAAAGGAAATCTATGGAGAGGAACCTTTAGACAGGAAGGAAATTCATTTTAGTTTTAATATTTAATAATATTAATACTGACCCTCTAATTATAATTGTCACCATTTATGATTTGGAATCACTTCCCATTTTCTGTAAAATCAGCTGGTCTAACTATTATCTGGATAAATAGTTCATATAGGTTTGTCAAAGTTGTTCTAATTCTTATCATTGCATCACTGCAAAACCTATTTTCCCTAACCTTTTCCACTTAAAAAAAGGAAACTCTATTCAAACAGAGCTGTTGACTGTTGATAAAGAGTTAATCATATTTTCTAATGATAAGCCAGTACACAGGTAAACCACATGTCACAACATAAATACAATTTAGCCCAAATCTAATTGTGAGGAATGAGAAAAGCCAAGATCAAGAGTGGCAGAAAATCTGGATTTAAATAGCCAAAAAAAGGAAATAATCCTGTACAGACAGACAAACATACAGTAATTACAAGTTAAAAAGAATCTAGACTATTTTCAGTTATCAAACAGTCAGAAGTCAGTTAACTATAACTATACAGTGTCTAGTCATTTTAGGGTCAGAATGTCCTACTGAAATAACTCAGGCATTACACTTTTTATGATACTTCTATGATGATTTTGCAAGATCTTTAAAGTTTGACATCTTCGGTCATTCACTCTCGTTAAACGGAAAAGAGCGACTGGGACATCCAGCAAAATTTGATGACACGAGGGTGAGTAAATGAAGACAGAATTCAGGATGAACTATCCCTTTAAGACGTCCTCAAAACTTATAGCATCAGCATGCTGTTTTTACCTTAGTTGTCATCATTGCCACAAAAGAAGCACAATATACAGGTACACCTCACATTTTTATTTAATTGCAGCCGGTAACGCGTAAAACAAAATTCCACTTACTTAGTCGCAAACGAAGCCCAAGCCAGCTCTTGGGAGAATGTCCTACTGAAATTACTCAGGCATTACACCTTTTATCATACTTCTAGGATGATTTTGCAACATCTTTAAAGTTTGACATCATTCATTCTCATTAAATGGAAAAGAGGGACTGAGACATCCAGCAAAATTATATGACATGAGGGTGAGTAAATGAACTATCCCTTTAAGACATCCTCAAAATGTATCGCGGCAGCACGCTGTTTTTAGCCATAACTGCCACAAAGAAGCACCATATACAAGTACACCCTTTTATTTTATTTTAACTGCAGTCAGTAACACGTAAAACAAAATTCCACTTACCTAGTCGCAGACGAAGCCCAAGCCAGCTCTTGGGTGGCGATCCGTATCGATGCATTATGTGCTGTTAACCATGTGGCTTAATTTCCAAGTTCGGCGTATTCATGTGTTGATCTCAGTGATGAGACATCCTACCATACCGTCCGCTGAGTATCAGCTGTAGATCAGACATGGGCTCTGACGCGCTGTTGGCAGTCCTCCAAAAACAAAACGCCAGACAATTCACTTTAACTAAGTTTGATGTTGTTGACATGTATGTTTCATGTATAGTCTGTAATGGTCCCTCTAGTATAGCGCAAAACTATGACGTTTCTTTAAAATATCTCATCTGTATGCTTGACTGACGTCCTAAGCGCTTCACCTTGCGTGCGCTGCGGAGACAAAAAGGACCTGTTGACTGTGTCGTTGACGCACTAAGTTTTTGTCTCCTTTCTGGCCTCAAGGTTTATTGAAACTTATTGAATTGCGTTGTAAGAACATGGCATATCCTCTTTCAAAGTCAACATGACATCTTTTTAGCACACAAAGCTTTGTGTCATGTTAAAAAAAACAGGCATGTTATTCCTCCGTGTCCTATATGTTACCACCAGCAACTTCATTGTGTCTTACCTACTTTAAACACGCAGGCGTTTCCCCAACCTGCCCTCCCCATCCTCCCTCGTCTTACATGGCAATCTGACATTTCATTTTGTCATTCAGATATGATATTTAAAGGTGAAGGTTACGTTTATTCTGCTCTTTAATAACTGACATCTACTTAATTTACTGCCCCTCATTTCTTTACTTGACACATAACTTTCTCGAGCTCTACTATACTATGGTACAGTGATAGCATTGTACAGGTGTATTTAAATACCATGGTATTAACATTGTGCTCCAAGATACATCATGGTATTACCATGGCACCGCATTCAAAGAATCTTTTGTAATACCATGGTACTTTTTGGGAAGTCAAATTAAAAAAACACTGCTTATTATTTTTTGCTTGGAAGAGCAATGATTCAAATGATTCTTATTTGTTTTCAGCCGATATATTGGCCAATATTTATCAGCATCTGTTTATAAGTGGTGGAAGCAGATTTTATTTTGACATACTCACAAAATGCAGATGAGCTCACATTCACCGTCTTCATTAGTTACCTGTCTTTATTTAACAGTCCTGTCTAATAAAATACTGTATAAAACAAAAAATGGTATGAAAAAAGTATTATACCGTTGCCTTTCTATTACCGTATTAGTAACAGAAAGGCACATGCTATACTACTTTCTCATATACCATCAACATTCAGCAAATATGCATATATACATAATTGAAGGTCTTCAAAAATCTGGTAAATATTTAATTTAGTAATGTGTTTTTTTTTTAGATTAATGGTCTAAAAAGTAACATCACCACCCACGTTTGAGTATGGCAACTTTTTTATTTTCCATTTGTAGTGTTAAAAATTACATACAGTATACACTGCTTATGCTCTTTGTTTACATGCATCATAATCAGCTGTTTAATATTTATTTTAAATTCTTAACATTTATCACATACAGACATTCCTCAGAAATGGTTCGTCTCTATTCCAAAGGTGACTCAAGTGAAGTGAGTTAAAATAATGGAGGCACTCTCTTCCCAGCCTTCCCCCATCTCTTTTCATCTCTTTTAAGTACAAGCAACCCTGTTCCTGGCTTGCCAAGCCGGCCATATGTGGAGTATTAACCCTCTGCAGCTCTTTCTCCCCCCGTCTCACCTACATTAAACACCTTGTGCAGAAACCACAGTTACTCAGACAGCCTGCAAAACAGACAATACTACCTCGATGTTCTGTGCTATCACAAGTATAGTATCTGGGTTCTTTATAGCCGCTCCTGACACAGCGCATCTAGAAAAAAGTTCTTATTCTGTCACTGATGTGCAAAAAAACTCAGTCATGGTGCTAACCATCACATTTTAGATTTATTTGTGCCTGCATTAGACAGTGAATCATGTGTATGGAATGCGAACATGTTGAAGGTGTCTGGACCTTTGAGGTGGACACGATGTTCCTGACTGGTGAGTTGTCAGGATTGGTACCCTGAGCTGGAGAGCTGAACGTCAGACTTGGATGATCTACCTGGGTTGTTTTGGATCAGATCCCATCGACATGTAAAGGCTCGCTCTTATCAGGTGTGACAAATCCCTAATCTATTCAGGTTGACAACAACTATTCTTCTATAAACTGGGTCTGTCAGACATTTTAGGGGAGGGTAAATCTGTTGTGTGCTTGGTCTTAACCCTTATCCCACACCTGACCATGGTCTATAATCTAAGACAGATTAACTCATCTTTGATAAAATGTTAACGCAAATATACACAGCCTGACCTTACTGCCAAAGTAAACATGCTTGTATGATCTCACTACCCTCGTTCAGAGTAATAAATGAATACACATTAATGATGGTCTTGATGAAATACTCACCATCATCATCCTCACATACTCTGTCTATTGGAAATGATCTGGCTGAACATGTGTGTCTGCTCAGACTCCTGGCTAACTGTCTTTACAGGCTCTTAAACTGATTAGCAGTTCAGCAGATTAATTCATTAGTTTGGAAATAGAATGAATACATTTAGGCCATTATATCAGAAGGGGAGACTGGGGCCAGTTGCAGTTTTATTTCACCCTTTTCTTAACTTACACATTAGAATAAATCTATCTGTCATTTTTTGATATCGGAAACATTCATATGTGCCAACAGTAATATTAAAATATTTACAATGAGAAAGACTTACAATTAAATAATAATTATAAATGAAAAATGTTATATTGATCATATTGTGGAATATAAAATTATGTCATTTTGTGGGAAACTGTAACACTAAAAAACTCAAATAAGAGTGAACCTCAAACTCATAATTTATAATATATATATATATATATATATAAACAGATTTAATCTTATACAATCAATTCAAGCATAAAATATTTATTTCTAAACTTGTTACAATTGCCTCCAACTTCAAATAAGAGTCAACGTCAAAGTAATAATACAATTCTTTAGTACTTAATGTAATATTACTGAATAGAATTCTCCTTTATGGGTTGCTAATTCTTAAAGCTATATAAAAATAAAGGATATAATGTATTACTGTGTGTGTGTGTGCTTGTTTAGAACATTACTATTGTAAGTATTTGAAATAAATGATTTGAGTCACTGAAAATTATTTTACTACAGTATTGTGATTCATTTCCAACTTGGCATTTTAATGAAATAATGTTCATTACATATTTAAAGACTCAATCTTTATTTTAATAACTTGTGTTACAATTGCTGCCAACTGTACGGTTGCTACCAGCAGGGGTGTATCCATCGTTTTAGAAGTGAGGGGGACAGAAATGTCAAATGTAATAATACCTTCTTTTTTTTTTAATTGACAAGTTTTATTATATTTCTCTTATTTCTTACTTTTAATTGGCTAAGAAATCAAATAGGCTATACTGATGGACAATAACCAATCATTTATATTCTATAGTATTTTTCCCTATATTTTCCTAATGACAATTTTGTTATTTTTTTTATATACTACAAACACTTTTTTCCATTTTTATCACAAAATAAGGCAGAATAGTTTCTATACTGTAATAAATGCTATTTCAATTAGCACTGCATTTACATTCATATAGGCCTACTTTATTTATTACCCTGAGATGACTTTAAATAACACACATAAACCATATATTGTCGCAATCGTGTGTTTAATGTCTTCACGTTTCATCAGTCAAAAAGTTTCTGCTTTTTATTCACCTTATACAGCGATAGCAGGATGCTTTTGTCATGGATTTCCTGGCACGTCCATCTTGGACTTTCTGTGCGAGATCGAGCGCCCTCCGGCTTCGAGTATGAACGAAACATACACTGCATGAGAGTGTTTAGCGCTCTGTGATGTTCACATCGCCTCATTCTGGATACGAATAAAATATCACGTCATGCACAGACTATCCTGTCTCTTTGAATGTAAATCTAGATTTATTCGCACAGGCCCTTGAAAACCTCTGTGACTTGCCCGAAAAAAAAGTGCGGGGACACATCCCCTGTGTATTCTACGCCCATGGCTACCAGTGACAGTGTAGGCAACTTCTAACCAGCAATTTAGATATAAAATCACTATAAAATAGATATTACTTTAAAGGAAACGTAAGTTGCAATCATCTTTTCTCCCTTGTTGTGACGTATATATCTGACAGCTTCTTGAACAAGAAAACCTGCAAGACAGGATTTGATTTTGAATTCTCCACTGGGAATTGATTGGAATCGTTGTTGTAGCGGCCCCTTGGCTTCCAAATCATGAGGTAGAGAGCTTTGACGGGTGTTTGCTGTTTTATTCAGCTTCGATGCAATCAACTTCCAGAATGCTGTGATTAATTTAACTCCTTCCGTGCTTATGATAACGCAGGAAATGTTAATAATTGTACTTGATTAGGCAAATAAAGACACATAAACCACAAAACACATTAATACACACAGCTGGGTAGATTACTTGAAAATTGTAATCCGTTACTGATTCCAAATTACATGACAAAAATTGTAGACAGTAACGTAATCCGTTATATAATCAGATTATTTTTGATTACTTTTAGATTACTATTGACCTAACTAGTTTATCATATTGATTTAAATAGGATAATTTGGTACCATATTGATAGAAAAATGCAAAGAAAAAGAAAATATATTACATTTCTTGTTATTAATATAATGAAGTGCACTAAACATTATATTACGGCAAGGTTTCCTAAACTGGGGCTCGTGAAGGAACTGCAGGGGGTTCATGAGTTTAATGAAAAGCTAATAATTAAATCATAAAACTGTAAAATTAAAATAAATCATTTTAAAATAACAACAATCAAAATAAAACACTTACTAAAAAAAATTAATAAATAATATGTTTACCTGCATATCATGTGACCATTAACCAACATCAGAGAACCGTGAACATGCAAATGTGATTTAATTATTAGCCTATTACCTTAAAATCTCAGGGGGAATTCAAATAAATAAATTAGATGAAAGAGATTTGGCTGACAAAAAAAAAAGTTTGGGAATCCCTGCATTACTGTACATGTAAATAAGAAATAACGTGAATTTGTGCATTTTAATGTGTTTGAAAGAAAAAAGCCTTCCAAAGACACAGTAATACATGGTTAAATACTGAGTGATAGCCTAATTCAAATACAAATTAATGTGTTCATCAGTTGATGCCATGTTGAAATGTTGAGAAAACACTTCTTAAAATTAAAATTATTTTTGTAAATCATTGGTCAAATGCTGTGTGGGCTCTCAATCGTCTGTGCAATTACAGCCACCAGACCAGTGACTGGTCTTTGTGTGAATGTCCACAAAACTGGAAGACTTTCTGAATATATATAAGTGGTAGGCTATTTTAGAAAGGAACAAACTATGAAAAAGAGGAATAAGGGAGAATCGCTATTGTGTAAATATGTAATCAATAAAAAAGTAACTGTAATCTGATTACGAGTATTTTAAAATGTAATTTACTCTAATTACAAGTACTTAATTTTTGGAATCCAGATTACATGTAATCAGTTACTACCCAGCTCTCTCTCTCTCTCTCTCTCTCTCTCTCTCTCTATAGATATTAGTAAATGTTGAGATTACAGAACAGCATAAATGAGTACACCCCCTCTGAACATAAAGATATATTTCTATTTCTTAATTATCACTGTTACAATTTGTGGGAAGATGGCAACATTTAAATATATTAAAATACTTAGTTAAAAGAAAAAATATATATCATTTTCAAAATAAGTAAATTAGGCAATTTTGCTTAAAGGGGTCATATGATGTTTCTAAAAAGAACATTATTTTATGTATTTGGTGTAATGAAATGTGTTTATGCGGTTTAAGGTTCAAAAAACACATTATTTTCCACATTGTAGCGGCCCCTTGGCTTCCAAATCATGAGGCAGAGAGCTTTGACGGGTGTTTGCTGTTTTATTCAGCTTCGATGCAATCAACTTCCAGAATGCTGTGATTAATTTAACTCCTTCCGTGCATCACAGCATCTCAATGCACCCTACTGCACCTTGTATCACCGTAAAACTACACAAATGAAACATAACAGAAGATAAACTTGAGCAATACGTATTCACAATGTGAAATCCACAGTATTACACAGTATAATTTACACAAGCAGAGTTCACCAAACACCATTATCACAAAGAAAATAGGAAATAAACAAACTAACATGAAATACAATGTAAACAACATACCTCATCCCGCTATTGCCAAAAAGGGACACTAAACACATTCATATATTTCAAATAAACTCCAAATTCAGCGCTATGTGAGCTCGTGCAACACACGCGAAACCCTTCCTTTTTTGTGCTGCAAACATGTGTCACCAAGTTACCTTGCGCCCTCTAGTGACGCCTTCAAATAAAACTAATTAAAGGGCAAGCGGTCATTACAGTTGTTGATTGCTAATTGCTTGAGAATTGGGTTCTCATGTGAGCGACAGATTGCTGGAGGGGATGGATAATAGGCCTAGTACCGTCCTTCCCCCTGCAACAGTTGCTCCTGGTCTCCCCTACTATTCAGCTCAACTGTTCTTTTTTTCTTCAAGGATAAATTTAGATGCTTGAAATTGGAACTGTCTGCAGCATACAGCCAAAGTCTGCAGTCAGAGAGACCGAGGAGAAAAAGAGAAAAACCGCCTGAGGTCTTGATCAGATGGTTTTTAATCAGTTCCTGTCCTTCACTCCCCTGTATTGCCCTTTCCTTCAGTTTCTTTCTTTAGTTTCCTATGCCTCATATCTGCAGTGAGCTTTTATACTTTCTCTAGGCCTACTTTGTATCCTCCATATCCACCTCTAGTGCATCATGAATAAGATATAACTATGCATGGAATCTGTGGACATTATTGCATTGTTATTGCGAAATCTGGACAATGCATTTAAACGTAATAAAGCAAGTTGAAGCAAACTGAGTAGTACATGCTTATTGGGCTAAACTGCTTAAACCATAAACTGTTCAAAACATTTAATAAACAAATGCACAGTGCTTGGATGTTTAACTTGTCAAATTACTTTCTGAGTCCGGAGGACACAGATTTTCAATGTAAGCCTGGCTATGACTAAAGTAAAATCTTTCTTTTGGTTTACCACGTTTGATTTGGATACTTATGTATCTACTCCCTCTGGTGGCACAACCTAGTAAATACAGGACTGTTTGACAGACTGAGAGTAATTGTACCATCACATGAAATCTACAGACTGAAATTCTGAGTCACCTGGGCCTTTAGGCCTTGTCTCTGCCGCGTTCCTGGTGACAGGAGCTGTTAACACTTGCGTGTGAGAGTGAGTGTACTGCTAGATATCCCTCTGGGCTCACGCTGTCAGATTTCATTCCCAAAAGAAAAAATATATATCATTTTCAAAATAAGTAAATTAGGCAATTTTGCTTAAAGGGGTCATATGATGTTTCTAAAAAGAACATTATTTTATGTATTTGGTGTAATGAAATGTGTTTATGCGGTTTAAGGTTCAAAAAACACATTATTTTCCACATTGTAGCGGCCCCTTGGCTTCCAAATCATGAGGCAGAGAGCTTTGACGGGTGTTTGCTGTTTTATTCAGCTTCGATGCAATCAACTTCCAGAATGCTGTGATTAATTTAACTCCTTCCGTGCATCACAGCATCTCAATGCACCCTACTGCACCTTGTATCACCGTAAAACTACACAAATGAAACATAACAGAAGATAAACTTGAGCAATACGTATTCACAATGTGAAATCCACAGTATTACACAGTATAATTTACACAAGCAGAGTTCACCAAACACCATTATCACAAAGAAAATAGGAAATAAACAAACTAACATGAAATACAATGTAAACAACATACCTCATCCCGCTATTGCCAAAAAGGGACACTAAACACATTCATATATTTCAAATAAACTCCAAATTCAGCGCTATGTGAGCTCGTGCAACACACGCGAAACCCTTCCTTTTTTGTGCTGCAAACATGTGTCACCAAGTTACCTTGCGCCCTCTAGTGACGCCTTCAAATAAAACTAATTAAAGGGCAAGCGGTCATTACAGTTGTTGATTGCTAATTGCTTGAGAATTGGGTTCTCATGTGAGCGACAGATTGCTGGAGGGGATGGATAATAGGCCTAGTACCGTCCTTCCCCCTGCAACAGTTGCTCCTGGTCTCCCCTACTATTCAGCTCAACTGTTCTTTTTTTCTTCAAGGATAAATTTAGATGCTTGAAATTGGAACTGTCTGCAGCATACAGCCAAAGTCTGCAGTCAGAGAGACCGAGGAGAAAAAGAGAAAAACCGCCTGAGGTCTTGATCAGATGGTTTTTAATCAGTTCCTGTCCTTCACTCCCCTGTATTGCCCTTTCCTTCAGTTTCTTTCTTTAGTTTCCTATGCCTCATATCTGCAGTGAGCTTTTATACTTTCTCTAGGCCTACTTTGTATCCTCCATATCCACCTCTAGTGCATCATGAATAAGATATAACTATGCATGGAATCTGTGGACATTATTGCATTGTTATTGCGAAATCTGGACAATGCATTTAAACGTAATAAAGCAAGTTGAAGCAAACTGAGTAGTACATGCTTATTGGGCTAAACTGCTTAAACCATAAACTGTTCAAAACATTTAATAAACAAATGCACAGTGCTTGGATGTTTAACTTGTCAAATTACTTTCTGAGTCCGGAGGACACAGATTTTCAATGTAAGCCTGGCTATGACTAAAGTAAAATCTTTCTTTTGGTTTACCACGTTTGATTTGGATACTTATGTATCTACTCCCTCTGGTGGCACAACCTAGTAAATACAGGACTGTTTGACAGACTGAGAGTAATTGTACCATCACATGAAATCTACAGACTGAAATTCTGAGTCACCTGGGCCTTTAGGCCTTGTCTCTGCCACTTTCCTGGTGACAGGAGCTGTTAACACTTGCGTGTGAGAGTGAGTGTACTGCTAGATATCCCTCTGGGCTCACGCTGTCAGATTTCATTCCCTCAGGCACAAATATACTGAGTTCAGTGTATCCAGCCTGCAGGCTATCATCAACAGAGAAAGCACAGTGGGGCTGAAGTTAGCCAGTTGCAGCTGCATTGCAGGTTCATATTTATGTGGGAAGGGGCTGATCCTCAAGGATCATAAAAATCTGAAATCACCTGCATTGTGGGACCAGCCAACATTTCTCACAGGGAAAATGGCTTTATGAACATGTAATGAAAATGTACAAATGCAGCAAGGTTTACATGACAGATAGGTTTAATGATAAGGCTGGGTAAAGTTTGGGGTCTGTAAGATTTTATTAATGTTTTTGAAAAAAGTCTCTTATGCCCAGCAAGGCTGCATTTACTTGATTAAAATACAGTTTACTGAGTAACATTGTGAAATACTAATAACTAGTTTTATAACTATATAATGACTAATTTATTTTAATTTATTTCAAAATGGAATTTATTTATGTGACGGCAAAGCTGAATTTTCAGCAGCCATTACACACAAAAAAAATTAATAAATATAAAATTGGCGTACGATTTACTTTTACATTACTTTTCATGATAAATACAAAGATCAAAAGAACAGCATTTAAAATAGAAAGAAAAATCTTTAATTTATTCAATGAAATAGAGCCTTTACTGTCACTTCTGATCAATTTAGTATTTATTAAAGTATTTTAAAAACTTACTGACCCCAAACTTTTGAACAGCGTAAATATGATGGGCTCAGTAAAAAAAAAAAATGATGGTTGGGTGTTTTTGATGATTTATTTATTTATTTTGTAATTTATATTCAATAGTGGACATATATCAATCGATACTGGATATTTAATTGTGAATGCACATTTACGTGACTTACTGAACTAAAAGTAATGTTTATCTGTGATTAAATAATAATAGCAGCCTACAATTTTTGCTGTGACAAGCAGCTTAATGCTGAAGCAAAAAGATCACTTAGCAACTATAAATAGCCTCCCACTTATTTGAATGCATGTGTGAATTCCATGTGCTGTTTTCTAGTTAATAGATACAGCACATGTAAAACATACGTGTGCCACCCATCCACCCACATTCACACAAACACGTGCGGTACACACTGTTGCTCCTTGGTTTGAAAAGCTGCTGTATGTTAACTTTAATTCTCTGTCCACTCTCCATGTTACATCCCTTCACAGCAATAAACCTTATCTTGATCATTTGTCAAGCTGTTATAGACAATTTTAAGCTTCATCTGAGACTTCCGTCTACATACCACCCATTCTAATTAACATTTAAAACAACCTCTAAACCCGACGGCTACATTTTTCGCCACCTGCTTCCTGATCGGGTTCGACTTTGTATAGAGATAAAGCCTAGACAGAGCACACCACGGACACAAATCAATTTCCAATCCACCCACCTGGAAAACACTTTATAGATTAGCCCACAGGCATGGGTCTTTCTTAGGCTGACCCCCAGTCATTACAAAGCAAATTATTGGATTTCACCTCATTAAGACAGGGCCACATGCCAGAGTGGCCCCACCTGAGGTCAGCAGCTTCTCTCTCCTTAGACTTAACTCTCCACAGTTAAAGGAAGCGAAGATAACAATGGTGAACTTGTTCACAGTTACAGTAGCCCCGCTGAAACCTCCTACATTAAAGCTTTGTGTATTTTTAGTCCTACTGTAGCATATGCTGCTGAGAAGCTAAATGACTCTTCTGGAATGATCCAGAATCAAGCATTCCACTCATGTCCACATGCAGAAATCTAAAAGTGAATAAATGGATGATGGCCTCTAAAGATCTGCAGTCTTCTAAGGTGCCTGCAGGAGCTCCATCGCTCACAGTTCTCATTTCGGTTGCCCCTCCAGACTGATTGCATTACAGGGGAGCTCTCATCCATCGCAATAAGAAGGAATAAAGAATGCCGGATTCCATAGCGCGGGTGTTATGACATGTCCATGAGGGCTTTTTTTTTTTTTTTTAGCTTTGTTCAGGATTTAGTTAATGTCATAAAAGAAAGTAAACACAGAAGAGGTACTGATCTAGCTTTTCTGTCTGGTTTGAGGCTCTCAAATGGTCTCATAATTGTCCATGAAAAGCTTCGGAAACTAGCACCAAATGAGTGCCATTTTGGTGGTACTATTTTTACCACTGGCCCATATAAAGTTGCAGTGGTGTGTCAAATTATTGCCAATGGTTGAGATAATGTTTCTGCGTCATGCTGTTAAGGACAGTCAAAGTTTTGTAGGGATGAACAAATATCAGTTATTAGTCGATATCATAGATTGTTTTAATTTATCTATATTGGTCGATATTCAATACATTGGCTGATACTCATGATCCTGGAAAATTTTTAAAACAGTAATCATTTATTTTTAATCTCGATAAATAGAATACAGTATTTTCAGAATCAGTAAATATATAATGTTTTGTAAATATATTTACTATATTTACCTTAGAATACCATAATACATAAATTCACTTGTTACATCTAAAACAATTTATTTCAGTTTAGATTTATTATCGGCTTCAATATTGGCCATAGTTTAATATCGGCACATAATGTTTTGATATACTGCTAAAAAGCTTTAGCCCGCAAATCAGCATATATCAGTTTCGGAGGAATCAATGGTTTACTAGTTCTCTCTGTAAATTAATCAGGGATAAGCAAAAGTATTATAACATGGAAAATGGAGTATGGAAAATAAACACAATTTGCTTTCAAATAAAACAATCAGTGCATAAAGAGTCTGTGTCCGAAACAGAAATTGACAGCTATGGGCTTGTCCCAGTTGACTGCTTTACATTCGTTCACTTTTTTTAGGTCTCTGCATTAACACAAAGCACTGTGAATTCTCCCAGAGTGCCATAATAATGTGTTAGTAAATCTATCTAGATGATTGGCAGACTAATGGGAGTACAACCTCACTCGCTGACTTTAACAAAGACTTAAGAATGACGGTCCAGACAGATAAAACAGCCGTGAATCCTCTATAGTCGAAGCGATCCTCCTTGCCTCACCCGATCCTTTAATCTTCCTCTCTGTATCTCTGTTTGGTGTGTCACAGTTGTGCAGGTCAGGACATAGACTGATAGCTAATGAGCCCTTTCTGCATTAGTTGTTTTCTGATCTGGAAAAAAGACACCCAGGGCTGTAGATCACAGCTTAACTCTAGCATCCACTGACATCCATCTTATACTACAGTCTCAGATGGCCTGAAGCCAGTGGCCATTCGTGACCCACCACCATAGTGTTCCTTCCTATGTGTATCATTTGTCTTCATTGATAAGCAGCATTGCAGATGGCTGAACATGAAAATAGGATTTGTGTGAATACACAATGAGAGATTCAGAAACATCTTTATGTTTGACAATAAATAATTATGTAAATCCACACATGATCATGTACATTAGCAAATGGTGTTATATAAACACTGTATTATGCGGAGTTATAATACCATCCAAACACATGCAGAGAGGTACTGATCACCAGAGTAGTGATGACACATTGACTCCAGGGAGACTAATAAGAAATAAACATTTCCATCATAGTCACTTGTTTTAGAGGGAAAAAAGTTCAAGGATCTCTTAAGGAGAATAGAAATAGAAAGGCCTATGGATTGTAAAAAATATGTTGATATGCATGTTTTCTGGAGGTTTTTACAATAGTGGAATGTCCAAAGGACAAATATTATATCTAAATGGATTCTGGGTAGTATTAATAATATAATTGGCAAAATTATCAAGTATAAATGAATACATTTTTATTTTAGACAGGAAATTTACTGGTATTTGTAATCCACTTATGTCAAATCCAGTCTCTAACACTGTGGATGAAATGTTGGTCCTATACTATTTACTTTCCTTAAGCCAGTACAGACTCATCCTTCAGAATGTGTTATGCCACAGAGATGCAATTAATCATTCTGTCAGTGGGCATGAGACTCTGTGTCTGTTTCTACACAAACACAGAATCAATGAAGAGCCACTTTTACTGTCTAAGGCTCTGCAAAGTGTATTTGGATCACTGGCTAAAAGAGAACAGGCCACTACAAAATAAAAAAAATAACAAATTAAGGAGGTGAATATGTCTGGAAACTATTAGAAAGAACACCAGGGGAATCTGAAATGTCATAATATCATGCAATATCAAGAATATGCTTGAAAAACCAATTTCAACAGGCAAAATGTCACAATGACAGGAAAAGGGTAAAATTTAATGTGGAATAACACTCACGACAGGCTGTCTTAAATGTGCTTTACATAAGAAGTGGAACTGATACAGAAGGGCATTTTCAACTATGGATGGGTCTATGGATGAGCCTTTGTGTCTGTTTTCTGAAATATTTTTATCTTCAATGGTAAAAATGGAAGCCCATTTCAGCCACATAAGAAGAAAAAAAAATGACATAAAAAAATAATTAATAATTAATAATTAATACTTGGTATCTCAATTTCATCTTTTTATGTCATAATTATAACTTTCAATTTCATATTTTATCATAATTGTATTTTACCTCATAATTATGATTTAGTATGTCATAATTTAGACATTTAGTCATAATCACTATTCATTAATCTGAAGTTTTGAATTAAACATTAGTTTCAGCCTTGCAAACCAAAAATAGTGCTGAATTCAGAATCCAGGAAAATGTAATTCAAGTAGTATTGAACAAAGTCTTTGAAGTGAACACAGACTTAAATTCAGTCTGTTCCTCACACACAGTGATCATATGTATTCAGAAGACTCTAGATTTAGTGCATGAGTCATATGGACCACTTCTATGATACTTTATTGTGCTTTTTTGCCCTTTTTGCATCTTGACGGCCCCCAGCCCCTATTCACTTTCACTGTAAGGAGAAAAAAAGCAACTTAGATAGTCTAATAATCTTTTAATTTGGTATTTTACAAAAGAAAAGAAAAAACATTATACATCTTTCGAGTGACATGCGCGTGAGCAAATGATGAGAGAATGTTCATTTTTGGGTGAAATCCTTAGCGGGCTGGTGCTTAGCAGGCGCATTAGTTTCCTTGAACTGTGTCAATATAGCATCTTTGAATCTGGAGAAGGTGACACATGCATTGCCCTCCTTCAGAATTTGCACCTTATTAGCATACCAACTGTTCTGCCACCCTAACATGGGAAGAGAGATGAATTTAGTTTTGGAAGGGATGATGGTGCATTTTAAATTATAATAAAACGAAGAGCAGAAATTCTGCATAACCATGGATTAAAATTCTACTTTAATTTCTAATCAGCTATTATACCACCCCTATTTCTCTTGAGCTATTGAGTTAAGATAGGCCCACATTACAGGATTGCAAAGTTTGCAGATTTTGCCAGTACAGTATAGTAGCATTTAAAATGCTGTGAAAATCCCTTCAATAAGACAGCAGAAACCACTGAAAAATTAAAACACAGCCCACGTACTACATTACTGACCTAACCTGCCATGTTCATGTACTGTAACTCCCACAGGTGATTCAACAAACTAGATGTACTGCGTGGGAAAATACAGATTACTTCCTGTTGAATGAAAACCCGTGCATACTGATTCAGTGCATCAGGATTGATACTAAATGAGAGTTATCCCAGGTGTGCACACAGGGAGTATACACAGTAAATCTGAGCCAGGGTCATATAGAGATCATCAACATGCTTCAAAGTCAAACTGAGGAAATGTGGGATCAAGCAGTTCGATGTTACAGGATGTTAACAAGAATATTAACAAGAATAAATTAAACTTTCTCTGTGCAGATCATTACATATAGTCCAATGCATATTATATATACTGTATATATAGAGAGAGAAATCAGCATATTAGAATGATTTCTGAATGATCATGTGACACTGACGACTGGGATATTGATGCTGAAAATTCAGCTTTGGCTATCAAAGGAATAAGTTACACTTTAAAATATATAAAATATATAATCAAACAGAATACCGTTCTTTTAAATTGTAATAATATTTCACAATATTGCTATTTTTACTGTATTTTTGATCAAATAAATGCAACCTTGGTGAGCATAAGAGACTTCTTGCAAAAAACATTACAAAAATCATAATCATTCCAAACTTTTAGTGTTAGTGTATCTATATGTACATATATTTATTTTGCCAGAAAGAAGTATGTGTAACCTTCTGTACTATTGTCAGAGATATACTTATTGAGTTTTATGCAATATTTGAATTTGATAGTGAAAGAATACTTATAAATTCCTGTGATTTGATGGTTTGACTGGGAAGAAAAAGTGTTAGTGTCTCCAGCTGTGCTTTTCAGAGCTGATTTTCACCTCTCAAAATAATCACCTGTTTTAGAGCATCTCATACAGAATGGAATAGCTGAAATGAGTTCTCCGGAGACTGGCTATTTTTCTCCACGTCTGGTCTCTGTGTGTCTCTAGATGCTCTTCGTAGAGACAGTCACAGGTTGCAGCTGAGACCCCACACTGTTTGCATATGAAATATTAATCTGTGTTCTAGGCCTCCACGGAAGGAGCTGATAAGCCTGTTCCAAGCAGATGCTCCCTATTAAGGAATATGAGCAGGAACAAGCTTTCTGTTGTTTTGTTTTGTTTTTTTTCTTCAACGTTTTCACACTCTGCCTGTGATTGTTTGACTATGTTATTGCTTACTGGCTTTTCCTCATTTCTGTAGACGTGTTTCATTCAGTTAAGTTTGGAGGAGGAAAGAGGCAAATAAGATAATTGTGGTGCCTTGAATCACATCACACCCCAAAAATAAAATTTATTCGATAGTTCTTTGCAAAATAATTCTCACCCTATTAAAAAAAAAAAAAAACTTTCTGGATGCCTGAAGACTTAAAGCAACAGCACATAAATGGTTTTCTAATTAAAAGTTAAAGAAGATAACAAAAGGTTCAAAATAAAATAAGTAGAAAAAAGATAAAATGTCAACTTATTAACTTTTGTATTTTCCAGATAATTCACACATATATTCTTATTTGTCACAATATGAATGGGTCTTTATGTGAAAATATGTCTTTACATTCAATTTCCTGGTAAATTTTTAATAAAGGATTTTTACTCCACATCTTGTCTTCTTTAGAAACTGAGAAAGTTTTAAAATGCAGTTCTCCTAAATGTTCTCCTAACATTCACAAAGATTTAATTTTACTTGTCACGATAAACTACGCATTACACAATTCAAGCATCAAATGTCTTGCATAACCAATGGAGATCATATATAATAGCATATAAATACATATATACATTACTGTGCATGTTTTTTTTAAAGAAATTGATACTTTACACCTTACACCTTAAATATAAATATTAAATATGCATTAAATTTGAAATGTATAAATTAAATATCAAATATGCGTAAGAAATAACAAAATCTATTCAAAGCCAAAATGAATTGAATGAAAATGAAAATGAAACTGTCAACATTCATATATCACCTCAGCTGCCCTGTGGCTCATCAACTGACATGAGTCAGCTGAAAAAGGAATGTACCACTGACCATGATAGAATATTTTATTAATAGAGTAAGAGAAAAAAAAGAGGCATTTGCCCCTGTTATGTAATATTGACGTTGGAGTGCTTGGGGCCAAGAAATTAGATTCCCTCAAGGATCTTGCTCACCATTATTCAACCAAAAATGCATAATCAGGCGATCAATAGCTACTAAAAAACATTCAGATCCTACAACCTGGCTGTAGTATCAAAGAAAACCTTCACAAGAACATAAGAAGTGAATGCAGGTACTCCATTAAACTAAATAATAGAAACTTTGGGGAATGTAGTCTATAACAAAAAGCCTCTAGCAAATTCAGGGTCAAGAAAGGGAGAGGAGCAGTGGACGGGAGGAGGAGCTCTCCTTTTCCCTATCCGATGTGAGAATAACTGGAGAAGGGAGGAACAAGGAGAGGGGAGTGGACAAAAACTGGCATGGGGACAAAAATCTCCAAGACCTGTGTTTGAACGGTAGCTGAGAGGAAGGTCTAGACATAATGTGGCGCAGCACTTTGGTGTCCAGAGCACCTGGGGGTACTATTGCTTCATTAAGCCCCCTTCCCACACAATCACACATCCACATGCGAACATCCAAGAGTTACAGAGAGCGACCTAGTAGTAGTTGCATCAATTTTTGATGTGCTATGACCACCATTTGTCTACTCCTGCTCGTCCTAGATAATAAAGGGACAAAACTCTTGGGATTTAGGCTCACAGAATGAGTGCAATCGCCACCGAGGACCAGGACAAGGCAGTGGCACTCATCGTTGACCTCTGCCTGGATGACAGCCCTCTCCTGGACCCAGAAACCTGTCAGGATTTCCTTGTGCTTCTGACCAATGAAAACCTCAACATCTCCAGCGGAGGTAAGTTTCCTGCGGTGTTTGATGGGAAGCTTGTTTGTTGGGGGTGACGTGGGTGGAGGACTTGCTTATATTTATGCGCGAAAGTAAGGTAGACTTCAAAGGATGATGACCTTTTAGATATGCCCACTTTCTGCGATTAAAACCAAGCTAACAGACTTTGTGAAAGTAAGTTCTGTATAAATAATGAATTTCCATTAGTTACCTGGCACTTTTTTATTTGCCTAATGAGCCTGCTTGTGTTTGATGTTGTTCTCCTCTAAATTAAGGATCCTAGTCATTGGCGATTTAGATCATTTGTAACCGTGGCACCTCCCTTTCCCCCCGTCTAATGACAAGTGTACAATTAAGCTTCGGATTGGAAAAATTACATGTATGTGCCTCATAAAAAGATGGATGCTAGTGTCTTACAACGCACTGCTCCAGACTACAGGTTCACGGCAGTCACGAAAGGTAAAATTGACATCGAAGATCGAAGGAGCTGTGATATCTCTGAGTTGGCAGGTGATAGGAATGTCTAAAGCAATACAAATTATAATGAATTCCCGATCTGGCGAACTGCCATGGAGGAAGACACAGAATCTAATTGTCACTCTGTGTTTCTGTCATGGGAGAAATCAAATAAACCACTGCAGGCCCTGACCTGCATCATGTCCACGACCACAGGTATAGTGAATTCCACTGTGTGTTATCTACAAATAAACATGAATCACTGACACCACTGAAAAATGCTAATGCCATCTCTTTAAAAATGCTCAACTACTTCTGAAGTGACTTTAAATGGACATATATATATATATATATATATAAAATAAATATATATATATTTTACATGTATTATTGCTACTTCAAGAGCAACTACAGCAACCAACACATAATTACAACAACATTATTGATATGTGACCCTGGACCACAAAACCAGTCATAAGGGTCAATGACCCATACAATGTATTTTTGGCTATTGCTACAAATATACCCCAGTGACTTAAGACTGCTTTTGTGCTCCAGGGTCACATATACAGTACTATCTCTATACTCTTACAAGTAGTTCACAAATGGTGTGCCACAGACCCAGTTAGAAAAAACAAAGCTAAATAAAAGCAATAAAATTGCACAAAATATATATTTATATGAAAGTATAATATTAACAATATCAATAAATATGTAAAATATGATTTAAATTTATATATTTTTATATATATATATAATAAAATTATTTTCATTATTAATTAACCTTTTAATTATTAACATTTCAATATAAGCCATATAACTGTGAATATTTAACATACTAAAATAAGCTCTCTTAAATAAGAGAAAATGCTTCCCATACTTGTTGCTGATGTCAAAACCATGTATCCAATCAGATCATATTTTGACACTGAAAAGCTAGCCAAATTAGTCAGATTCCAACACGGAAATGTTGAAAACCATGGACAACCATAAAGAAAACTACACAAGAATACAGAAAATAACCTCCATTAAATACCTATTAGACTTTGTATTGCTTTGGGTCGCCACTTGATGTCCAATTTAAGAATCGCAAAATCAATTCTCTGTACTACTTTTTCCATGAGTAATGCTACAGTTAAAAAAAAAACACAGCTCATAATGTCATAAAGTCATAATGATTGAGCTCTAATTATGAAGGAAGCGCTGAGTGTGTGAAGGGGAGATGCCTGCTGACTTGACTAGAAGTGGAGGGAGGTTCTGGAACTCGCGGTCCACAGGCAGTAATACTAGATGAATGGAGGACTGCCGCTGGTCTCCGCAACCCCATGGCAAGAGCTGCACCCAGCCTGCCAAAAAGCAAAGGTCATGCATCAGGAGAGCCAGGTGGTGCAGCACTCATGCAATGCCAAAACCCAACACGATACAGCAGCACTGAGAACGTAACAGAGGGCAGCACTGATCAACACTCTGCAGTTTGTTGCTAATTGTCTGAAGCAATTGTCCAACATCCCTCTTGAATAGATCTCAAGTGGAAGAGCCTGTGTTACTGCAGCTGCACTGTAAAGCATCACTTTTTATTAGGAATTCATGGGATGCTTGTGTTGAAGTCATGTCTGAATTTCTCATAAATGAATATTTCAAAGATGTCAGATCTAAACGTAACAAAAAAGCTGTTTGTTTAATAATTCAGGGTTTGCATCCCCCAGTTCAAAGAACCTTTCTATATTTCACTTTGTCTCAAAGGATGTTTACAGGGGCCTGGATGCGTTCAAGCCTGCATGACACTTTATGCTCTTATAAAAACACTTTATGCCATCTTTGTAATGCAGCTTCAAAGCAATGTCTTACCTGTGTCCACAGGCGTCATGGATTTTTGCCACAATCAATTATGTCCTGTATAAAATTTTACAACATTTCGCTCTTCCACGTACATTCTTTCACTGATGCCACAGCAACACCACTAGTGAGTGAATCTACAATGCCGCCATGTAGCCCCCGAATGATTCACTCGTTTGAGCCAGCAGTTCTTTTTAGTGATTCAAAATAAATAAACAACTTTAATAAATACAGCAGTAATTCATTTCTGGAACAAATGAATCAGGTACTCCGCAGCAGGTACTCCGATTTCCTAACCAATGAATCTTGTAAAGCGGATGTTTTCAGTTAATCAAAAGCAGGGGTGTCAAACTCAATTCCTGGAGGGCCGGAGCCCTGCAGAGTTTAGATTCAACCCTAATTAAACACACCTGATCCAACTAATCAAGTGTTAGAGCAGGGTTGGAACAAAACTCTGCAGGGCTTCGACCCTCCAGCAATTGAGTTTGGCAACCTTAATCAAAAGAATACAGCACCACTAGCGTTGTTCAATTCCAGAACGAATGAATCTTATGGGTGTTTTTTTTTTTTGTGAACCAAAAGGAGTGCAGCCAGAGTAGTCCGATTCACAAATGAATGTCTCAAATGAGTCGGCTCTCTTTAGTGAATCAAACACAGACAGCTAACAGATTGTGAGAACTTCCGTAGTTACATTAGTTTAGATTACATTTTACATATTTGTTCATTTTGTATTATTATTTAAATGTACACTACGTAATTCTAGGCTCTGAGGCTCAAACATAAATTTGCAATTTGATCCTTCGCTGGGAGCTTGATTGACAGGCGATCTGACCAATCATAATGCCGAATCTGCCATTTTGTCTGAGAAACAAACCAGACAGGAGAGTAGATTAACGTCGGTTGACTTGTACTTGAAAATGGTGTGTATTGACGTTTTTTCCGCGGTTGAAACAAGACACCTTCTGAGGTTTATTCATCTTCGTTTTGTGCTATAGCTAGTAAAGAGGAAGAGATGCAGCTTGAACTGAGGCGCTACAGCAATCTGTCACAACACATTAAAGAGCCATGGTATTTATTATTTGAATTTCTTAAAAAATGACATAAATTGAAAGCTTTGTTTCATACCAAAAGTAACCTGCTCTGTCTTGTCTGTCGGCATGTTGTCAGTGTCCTCTTCGCTCCACAATGTAATTTTCACTGCAGGAGAACATGATGTGTGGAGTGAGAGCGCCATGGCTTGTCGGACGTAGCAACAGTAACTAAGGCAGAGCGGGTCTTTGCAAAGGGTCGATTATCTGCGGAGAAACATTTTTAAGTAGTTGTGCTTCGGCACTGATTTTAAGCGCAGATGAATGATGGTTGCACGTGATCAGCATATCAAAGCAGATCTGATGAGCTATACAAAGATCAGAGTAAAAAGAGAGTCCTACTTAACTATCCAAAAAACATGTCATCTAAGCAAGTAAGTAGCCTTTTAGCACCACAGTAGTGGGACCTTCATTTTCTTTTTCAGTGAATGATGAAAGTCTAAAATTTGAAAGAAATTATTGCATTTGCTGCCTTTATTTTTTTATTGAACTCGTCAAAACAAAAAGTTATAATGCTATCAGACTAACAGGTCATGCTTGAAATTTTCCTGCTATTCTATGCATTTATCCACTGACCTAGAAAATCAAGAACAATATTGTTGTTTATATTTCATGACTTGTATATTAACAAATACTCTGTTTATCAAAATTAAAAACATGTTAAAAAGATCGTAATAGTGTTTTAATAGTTACGCCCATGCCTGATCAGAACCAATGCTATAAGTGTAAACACTCATTCCATCATTCATTCTCATTGTAAACAAGCATTACAAGTTTATTGACCAGCTTGTATAAAAGGAGTGCTGAGGAAGGTGAATTTAAAACGGTCAAAGTCAATATAATACCACTCAAGCACACAATGATGGCTTATGTTGCCATCATGTTGATGTTGACATGTTGCCCCTTGGTAATATTATTAGAAAATACGGGATTAGTTTCCACTGTTATGCTGATGATACTCAACTATATATCTCAACAAGATGAAAACTTCTAAATGATCTAAGCTGACAGAGTGTGTTAAAAAATGTAAAAGATTGGATGACCAATCATTTTCTTTTATTAAATTCGGATAAGACAGAGATATTATTTATTAGACCAAAAGACAGTACACAGAATCTCTTGGATTACAATTTGCAACTAGACGGATGTACTGTTACTTCCTCTACAGTCAAAAATCTGGGTGTTATATTAGATAGCAACTTGTCATTTGAAAATCATATTTCCAATGTTACAAAAACAGCATTCTTCCATCTTAGAAACATTGCCAAGTTACGAAACATGTTACCTGTTTCTGATGCAGAAAAGCTAGTTCATGCATTCATGACCTCTAGACTGGACTATTGTAATGCACTGCTAGGTGGCTGTCCTGCATCTTCAATAAACAGTCACTGATAAGCTACCACTAAATATTGTAAAAACTTAATTTGCTGTAAAGTTGCTTTGCAACGATTTGTATCGTGAAAAGCGCTATACAAATAAACTTTGAATTGTTTTGAATTGAATTATGTTAGGGATGACCATCTTTCTCACTCCATTTCTATTGTATAGAAGCCCTCAAGGTTAAATCAATTACACTTCCTTTCAAACATGACAAGAGGGATATGACTGGGTATAATACTTGAGCAATAGAGGGCATGTGGATTGGGGACCTCATTTCTTTCCACTAGTGTTGAAAAAGATGAAGAGAAACCATGCAGAATGCCGGTCGCATTGCAAAGTGGCACCTCTCCTCCTGTTTCTATAGCACATTGAGCAGAACGTTACTATTAGCCACCGTAGAGTAGTTTAGAGCCAGCCACTCATTCTATTCTAGACCTACTACTGCAGCTACTGCATTATGTGGCCATGAATAAATAAAACAGCGAGTAGACATTAGACCAGCAGGGAAAATAGCATACACACTCTTTCTATGTGTTCTCCTCCCTGCTAAAGAAGGAACAAGATAGATAGAGAGTTTTGTGTGGCTGTGTGTGTAAAATAACTACTGGGGGAGTTAATTCTCAGTAACCCAATGGGGAATTCCTGTGTGCTAGTGAAGTCCTGTGAGGTCTGATTAAATAATTTAGCTAGTGCCGTGTGCCAAGCTAATTTGTGACCATACCGTTATAGACTTTGTTAATTACTGAACAAGTGTAGCCTAGGCACAGCCAAAATTACATCCTTTGTCATTTTTCTTTGTAGGTCTTAAGCATTCTCACTTGCACTATGCTTATTCTTATAATAGCAAAATCTGCTGGGAGTTTGGCAGTGCCGTCAACCTAAGTATGAATTATGTGAATTTATACTTGCAGACACCCAATGTCTAGTGAAATAAATGTGATAAGCAATTTAGCATTTCATCCTTGTCTCTCTTGTCTCTTCACAATATCACACTAGCATCAAACTGTATGTGTCAGAGAAAAAACTGCTCCTTTAACTATAAACCTTTCAAAAATGACAATTCTGTCATCATTTATTCACCTTAAATGGATTATAAGCTTCTACAAAATGCAAAAGTGTCATATAGACATTGAAACATAAAAGTAGACTATATGACACTTGTGCTATATTTCAAACAGCTTTGTGTAAAAAGATAGGAAATTTAAGTCATTTTCTCTGATAATCTTCTACTCCAAACTGTTAACTGCGATGGAATCAAATCAAATGATGGAGTCAATTGACAAATCAATCAGAAGTGCATTTCCCAAAAGCATCATTAGCCAACTAGTCGCAAGTTCCGTTGTTCCGTTGTCATTTTATTGTTTCCTGAATCCAATGAACATTCGTAAACAGCATCGCAGACTTGTGTTGATGGAACTATGGATTAAGATTAAGGAAAAGATGACAGAATTTTAATTTTGGGGTAAACTATCCCTAAAATGTTACATTACTTAAATCCACCCTTGCTTTATTTCATACACTTCATAAACCTCTAGGATGAGGCCATTGATAATAAGATACTGGAGGCCTTTTGTGCCAAATGTTTAGACATTGCAAAGGACATTGATCTCTGATGTCCATCTCCATGTGCATCACTTCTAGGAATCAAGACATTTAAGTCGTGACCATCTCAAAAGATGAGAGTGAGCAAAAAAAAACAGAAAGCTACTAAAAAGGAGCCTGACTATAACAAAGGAAAACTGAATCACATGCTGCCCTGTAGCGGGACATGGAGGGAATTCAGGGGGTTTAGGCAGAGAGAAATGGACTCATTTCTAAAATCTAATTTCCATGCTCTGCCTGTTATGGGTGACTGTGACATTTCATCCCTGATTGTGTTCAATTTGTTCTCTATTCAGTGGCATGGGCCGAGGTTAACAAGCCATGCATGCGGCTGTTGACAAGCCCTGCGAGTAGAGGTGGATTCTGAAAAGAAATCCAACAGCATTTTCAATACTTAGTGCAGTGTTGGGCTTGCACAACCACTGGGTGTTGCATGATGTGTGTGCTATGTGCTTTTACTGAAAATTAGTGATTTATAGTATTGAATTTTATCAAATTTGATGATGAAAATAAGATATCCATCACAGATATATTCAATCGCAGATGTGTAATATTCTCATGATATTTATCTGGAGAATCTGGTCACGTGACTAAACAGAATGTGTGCCCTTTTTAACTTAAAGGTGCATTCATATAAAGATTAAACAGTGTGTGTGTATATAATACTTTGAAATATTATTTCAATTTAACTGTTTTCTATTTTAATGTATTTCAAAATGCAATCTTACAAATGTCTTTACTGTCACTTTTATCACAATTTAATGCATCGTTGCTGAATAAAAGTATTCATTTCTTTTAAAACAAATATTACTGACCACAAACTTTTGAACAGTAGTGTGCAAATAGCAGATTATGGCATCTCATCTAATAATTTCTGCTCACTTTATATCCTTATATCCTTCTTTTGGGATACTTTCACTCGTAAAATAAATGGCAGATTATTAATACATCGGCATCAGTAACTGAAGGTATAAGTCCAAGTTGTTGTCTTGTAAATACTAAGTGTGTCTTTAAATTACTCATATAGACTGCAGGATGTGTGTGTTTGGTACTATGAGCAATTTTCAGAATTGATTTAAAAGCCTCTTTAGAATGAATTAATGTAATGTAGCATTTGCTTGGTCAATGAGCTCTACAATTGGACCTAGAATAGAGTGAAAAATAAATAAACATGTTAAATGTACAAACACTCAGGAGCTAGAGTGCTTTTTTTATTCTTGGCAACAGAGAGGAGTAAACTATTTTCACCACCTGAGAATAGAACATACAATTTTTCAGCTCATAAAGCTGATTACACAGCGGCAAATACAAAGTGCCATTGAGACCAATATTCATGAGAGGTCAGAGGTACAACCAGACTTCAAAGTAACTGTAACTAGCGTTTAACTTGCAATTCAATAGGTTTGAATTGGTCACACAAGGTAGTATAAAAAACAAATAATTATGTATCACATGAGATATCCCGTACTGTACCATTTGCACTTAATTTCATTTCCTATTAACCCCTGTTGCTAAATGTGAATGACGCTCCTTTTGAATACTGTAAAGGGCATATTTCTATATACACTGACAGACAATCAAAAATTAAATTCATATATCTGCATATTCTGGTTATTCTTTTCCCTAACTATTTTTTTTTTTTTCTGGTTCTTTTTTAAGAGCTTTTAAAAGTGTGAAATAGACTTCCTTTGTTGTCACACTTCATGATGATTGCCACTAAAGATGCAAGCATAAAATGTTCATCTTTGCAAAGTATTCAAAGATAAATATTATGTGTGAAATGACTCTGAATTCAGCGAGTGCAGCGAGCTATCATCTTGGAAGTAAATATGGTTATTTAGCATTTTTAATCCAATTTTAGAAGTCTTCATTTATCATCCTGGTAATGGAGTAAGTTGAGTGTATTGCATTGTGGGATACACTGTCTCAAGCAGTGTGCTCTGGTTTTAAACTGCACAGTTTGGTGACTTTAGTAGGTATTTCATACATACAGCTATGGAAAAAATTAAGAGACCACTTGAAAATTCTTTTTTCATTTGTTGAGATTGAAAATCAGGGTTTTTACTCAAACGCACAACTATAAATTGTAAATTCGGAGAAACTGAGAATTTTCCTACAGCTTTGGGTTGTTAAATTAATTGTTCTTACATGTGTTAATAATTAGTCTGTATATACAGTATAACCGTAAAATATACTTCATATTATAGTGACTCTAAATGTGAGTTTGTGTTTTGTTGGGAGTTTCGATTGTGTTGTTTTTTAATAATAAAAAATAATGAAAATGAAAAGAACCACAAATTAAGGCTGCTTCTAATGTACATATTGGAATTACATAAATGCTTACGTTAACCAGAAAAAAAAAAGATTTAAGCAATGACTGTGATGACCATTTTACCTAATTTTCTCATTTATTCTTTATTATCCATAGGCCATGAGTTTATCTCAAGCTGTTTTAATTAAGTTTCTTCCAGACCTTTTGCTCACCTGCTTATCCACCACTTTTCCATTTTTTATTCAGCAGTTCCACATGAACTGCTTTTCACAGAGGTCACATTCTCTGCATGCATGTAGAGGGCAAGATTTTTGTAGAAATAAAGAAGGCAAATTTGAGTTATAAGCATTTCTTTTCTTTTCATGTGTGTCAACATGTAGTATTGCTAGTAGATTCATACACGTTGACTTGGTATTGCAAAACAGGACAAAAGGCAAATTCATAATTCCTGGCAGCATCATTATCCAAAGCTTGTGAATATTGATTTCAAACATGGTTGAGTTATCAGGACAGAACAAGGGAAAAGAGTCTCAAGATACTCAAGTAACATGCAATAATATATCTTTATACACCATTAGTATAATTAATGACTCATACACAAGAATGATCAAGAAATGTTCCCCATCTCCACCTTTTTTAAGAGTTAAGTGATTTCCAGATTTAACCACTCCCCCACCCCCAAAAGAAAAGTAATTACGACTTTTTATCTCACACTTCTGACAAAATTCTGAGGAAAAAATGTCCTAATTGTGAGAAAAACAAACAAACAAACTGTGAGATATAAACTCAGAACTGCAAGAATAAAAGTTAGAATTGTGAGAGAGAGAAGTTGCAGAATTGTAAAAAATAAAATTCAAAAAGTTGCAAATACCTTCTTTATTTTTTTGGCGGAAACAAGCTTCCACTGGAAAAAATCAGCTGGGTATGTAAATGATGAATTTTTGTTTCTGAGTGAATATTCTCTTTAATGGGTTACTATCCCTGCATATTACCATTCTAGCTCTATAGCTGACAACTGCCTTGCAGTACATCCTCATGTCCAAATAATAAATTATTAATTAAACCCACATGCTTCATTCTGTTAGTTTGTAAAAATCAGTCTGCACTATGAAAAACCTAGCCCATGTGATTGAGTGTGCACATAATTACCACATGATTTACATTAGAATAAGCCTTGTTGTACAATATCTCATTGTAGGCAGGAGATGGAAATTAAAAAAGAACTGGCTATTTTGGCTGAACCCTCCAGAGGCTCCTCATTCAAACCTCAGGCTTCGCGCTGCCGTCATTAGCATCCTTTTCTAAAAGCCCATATGTTGATTCGTGGTTTGATACAAAAGATAACAAAGCCACAATTACCACTAAGCAAATTGTGTGTTTAATAAAAGATGTGCTGTATCATGCTTAAAATACACTGAAATATGCACCATGAAACAGAAATGGAAAATTGCACCATTGGAAGACTGGTGGAAACTTTTAGATAATATTTATGAAATTGCAAATATCTGTGAGCCACTCAAAAGCGTCTACATCAGATTATCTCTTGAAGTTCTTATGAGAGGTTTCAGTATGTTTTTGTAAAGTTTGTGGATGAAGTATTCTGTGTTGCTTAACTGACTTTGAGAAAAGCAGAGATGAAAGTCCAGGGCT
>NW_015638024.1:2774004-2779632 GCF_001515625.1 Sinocyclocheilus rhinocerous | reverse complement strand
CCCCCCCCCTCTCTACATCCAAGAGCACATCCCCCTCTCAATGCAGCTACAAGATCACTGATGTTAATCTGTCTAGAATTCAGCTAGGGCGAACGGTGACATCGCAGCTGGAGAAGTAGCAGCAAACCACATAAATGTAAGAACAAGACACATAGGGTTTGTACCATGGAGGAACTTTTTCATGCAGCCATGCATGCATTACTGAGCATACAACACAGTCAGATCATAAAAATAATATTATAAACAGTAATAAAAGAACATACTGTAAAATGTGCCCTATAGCCTAATGTACATAACTGAAATAAGAAATGTAAGTATCTAAAAACAATCTCCACTAGCCTGTATTTTGTTGTAAAGGTAGATAAATATATCTTGTTGGATGTAATATAGATTTTCACCATCAATGATATGGTGATGCACTCTTTTTTTACTAATTGCACAGATAACTTTTATTACATCATTTATGGTGATGCATTTTTAAATTTAAAAAACTGTTTTGTGATAGCTTACAGTAAATTTAATACAAGTAGGCCTATAAATTCAATCCAATTTAATTTCTATAGGAAGGTATAACGTTTTTATTTTTACTTTAAATAAACAAAAGTGATTTTTGTTGCGTAAGACGCGGCGTTATTTGTTTGAAGCAGTTGTGACCGTTCCCTGGCTTGGCAAAGTACTGTGTGCGCGTGCCCCTAGACGATTACAATACAGCATCTCTCGCGCTGAGCAATGGCTGGCTTCCTCGCGGTGCCATAGAAACGCGGTCCCGTGCGCGCTGCTGTGGAGAGCTCATTCTGAGGCGAGCTTGCGGAAAGACAAGAGCTGTTTTGAGGCAGGGGAGGTCTCAAAAACTGCAAGAATGCGAGTTTAAGTGGGAATACCAGAAGTGAGAGACAAGGAAAAAACGCTTAGCGGTAAGAATTCATGTATATATATTTGTGTTAACAATAAAGTTGAGAGGTTTTTTTTCTGTATCAGTGCTTTACGTGCTTTGGCAGAACCGCATTACCTACAAAGACGCATTATATATTTTTTTTACTTGACGACTATTTGTGTGCTTTTTTATATTATCATTTTGTTCTTTGTATATGTTGTTTAATTTGAGAGTTCAACGTTCCTGCAGCATTGATAGGATTTTCATGCAGGTGTTCAGTTGATTTGCGTTAACACCTCTTGAAGCTCCCTCGACTACTGAGGCGATTAGGCTGCCCTGTTTCATAATAGAGTAATTATGAAATCAATCTGCATAAAACAAAACTTTGAGATGGGGTGGGAGACTTTTTTTTAATGTCGTTTTCTTCTAATCTAGTTTTTAGTACCTCTTAATAGGCACCATCTGTGGCTGCTTCGTCCCAGGCAGGGAAAGTCTTTATGACCTAAGTACAAAGGTTGATGTCTTTTATACAGTGTTGTATTGATCTCACAAAAGTGTGTTGGTGCATTAGCTTTGAGCATATTAAACATATGGCAGTGAAAAGAAGGTGTTGGTGATGCCCTGGGGCTGCTTACGGTAGCAGCTACATTTTATACCAGTTGTATGTTCATTCAAGCACAGAGCCTGTGTGCGGATCCAGTGAATGGGGTGCTGAAAGAAGGAAGGGTGAATGTAGTGTGTAAACATAGCACATACATTATCATCCATGCAGCATGCTTTTGTTTTGTGTGTTTATGTGTATGTTTATGTGCAAGTGCAAGGACCTGCTTCCTGGTGTAGTGGCAGTTCTGTCCATCACGGTTCCTCTCAGCAGGTCATCTGGAGACTCTTCCTGCATTGGCAGTTGATCACACTGGAGGTGATAGTGTTAAAGCATTGTTGTCAGCTGCATCTCCCAAAGCTGCAATGTAGGCAAATGAAAGATCTAGCTACAACAGGCTGTGGTGCATTGCAATGCTTATCATCCCTTAGTATTAGACTGACTCACTGTCCCAACCTTTAGGTGATAATGACGGTGCTGCCAGTGCATTAGCCGTCCAAGATAGAATGGCTTGTTATAGTACAAGTGGGAATGGGGAAAACTATCCAAAATGTGTGTTTAGAGCAGAACGTCTCAGAATGAAAGATGCAACTCAGCAGGGGTTGCGTTCAATGCACTAGCGAGAGATACAGGGGCTACAATGATTGCTTGATGAAATTGTTAGTGATGATACTAATATTTTATTTGTTGTGACCTACATGTAATTATGATTTCATGAGACGTCTTTTGATGTTAGCGCTAGTAAACTTGGCGAAAAGTATGTTAAACCACTTATTATAAGGCAGCTGTATTTCAAATCATTTTTCTGTCATCAAACTATGTAGCAGGGTTTTATTATCAGCTTTACCCATAATGGATGCTTAATATTGGTTGACTTTTTGCTGACAGGGTTGTATTTTTATAGTACCATTGGCGCTGTGTCATCAGTACAGCACTAATGACTTGGTTGAACTATATGGCCAACCTCAATATGTTTTGTTAAAACCTGTGTGCATTTTTGTTGAAAGCTGCTAGCATCTCCTGTTCATTGCTCTTTCTCTTGTACAAAGTACACTGCGTTTGATGGAAACACTGAGAGACAGTTTTTACCTTTAGGCTTAAAGCCGTAGCCAACTGAAGCTATGGCTACTACCGTGTCATCCCATATTGTCGTCCGTAAATGCCTCAATTCACCTTTCATGGGACCCTTGTTGTTGCCCATCAGAATTGGCTGACAGAAGGATTTAAGGGTATTTGTGTAGCCAAATACAGGCATTGTCCACTCACATCAACCTATTCTGTGAATGACTGGCCGTGTCCATCAAGACCAGTAAGCTAGCTCTTCTCTCGCCTTATCTCTGGCTCACACTCCCCTTTTGCCTGCACAACAAATGCTAATCTAGCCCAGTTTCAACCTAAAGGATGGGGATGGCACTTCTAAAGTGGCACATGATGTGATTTCTTTTGCTTATCTGGAAAAGACACCATCCTGAATTGTATCCGAAGCATGTGGCCTTTGAGGTGAAAACAATGCTTTTGAGTTTTGCATGTAATGAGCTGTATTTATAAGCATTCTCTGTTCGCACTTCCTTCTTCTCTGTTCTGTGCCGAACACACATCAGCCTGTGGGGTGCAATGAAGGCGAGGAACATGCTAATAACTTGTTAAAGCTGCAGTGAGATTTTTCTGCTTCACCTAATTACTATGAGTATTTTTTTAAATCCAGCACTGTTAATGACTTTGCTAAATAGTTAGGGCCTATATTTAAAGTTTAACTGATGTTCAATAGCTCTCTTTACAGTTTTCCTCACAAATTGTTAATCTAATTGCATTCAGATTCATATTTACTTTTTTTTTTTTAAATCAATGCAAAATAAATTGAGCTACACACATTAAATCAACAACCCACCCCCCCAACTCAACAAAGTAATAGAAATTCAAATTGAAGATACAGAGATAGAATAGAGATAGAAATTCACCTTATGTATTTTATAAATGCATGTTACAGATCTTATTGTGATCAATTAATCTGTGCACATTTAATTTTTTAACATTAGATTTTTCATAACTTCTCTTACTTTCTATTTTGCAGCATTCTGAACAGTATTTTGTCATTATTAATCATGAAAGTATTTTTTTCTCTACCAACAAAAAAATAATTAAAAACCAAAATAAACTAAAGCATCATATTTTGCACGTCGCTAAGTAATGCAGAAACTGGCCGCCTGCATGTAAAAGTGTATGTGAGCGGAGCATCAGCAGTTGTCCCAGAAATCACTCCGCTCTGGGAGAAACCCCGCTCTGAGAAATCTTGGAGCAAGAGAAACCCTGCTTCAAGCGATCCTGCAGCGAAAGAAAACACATGCACTTCGACTTTCAAAAAACCCCTCCTCGCTTCAGGCATAATCACACAACTCTCCCTGCTGTTCACTTAGTCTGGTCTGAAATACAGAACATGGTCCTGCTGAACAGTAAAACATTCCATAGCTGTTATACTAAATGTCAAAAAGTTATGTCTGGAATCAACTGTAAATGACACTTTCAATAATACAGAAGAATGAAGTCGTAGATTTAGCAATCGTACCTCCAAATCAAGATTATGTAATTATGATCATAATTTTTTCTTATAGATGAATTTCATTTAATGAAAAAGTATCCATAGCTGTTTTGTCACTATAACATAATCATTGATTGCATGAATCGCACTGATGTGGAACACTATACCAATAACTGTACAAATTAAATGAGTTTTATGCACTAGGGGCACTGGAATTACAATAGAGAGAGGTAATCGTATGTTAACCTATGGCCATTACCGCTCGGCAATCAGAGTAATTGCTTGTCTGCAAATTGCTGCTAGAGCAGGGCATGAAAGAAGGGGAATTTCCCATGTTGCCAACATGGCCACGGTGGCAAGAGCTGAGGGAAATATTAACAGCAGTTATTTTTATTTAATCCACTCTGATTTAGGAGTTTTCACTTTTTTAAACCTTACCTCACGTTTGATGCAAGCATTCAGTGATATTTCGAGCTGTATAAAGACTACCAGCTTGTCTGCAGGATATAAGATCTTATTACTGGCATCAATTTACCCTGCAGTTTGTTCATGCAGGGAATACTTGGTCCTGCAGTGAATGAAATATATGATTAAAAAGAGCAAATCATTGCAACAACTGTAAATAGTGCGATTTTAATGAAGCACTTTTGAGATGCTTTATTAAAGTGCTTTGTATCTGCATCAGACCTGTGTTTCGAGTGCTGATGACAAGCATGCCGTTCTATTCATTAAAGTGGGCTGCCTATAGCCTTATGTTCTCTTTGCTGGTCCTGACCACAGCTGTCACAACCGTATACCACAGGGAATTGTGAATGGCTCCAAGCTAATAGCAGGAGCACATTTAACTGGATTTCACCCTCTCCCCTCCAGAGCTTTGATAGGGCTCAGTAGTATTTGATGGAGCTTACATAGAGTTAGAGGTTGAAAGGAAGTGTTAGGCCTATATAAATCTATTTTCTCGTTTCATTTGATTTACTTTATATGGCAAATCAATAAGTTAAATATTTGAATGGGTTTATTGTTCTGGAAAAAGAACTGTAATAGTTTCTTGGATGCAATTATTATATAAAGTGCCCCTATTATGCCATTTCCATTATTGCCTTTCATGCAGTGTGTAATGTAGCTGTATGTGAATGTAAACGATCTGCAAAGTTTTAAAGCTGAAAGTGCACGATAAATAAAGTTATTGTCTCCCAAAATAAAGAATCGACTCTGTACATCTGAAACGAGTTGTTAGTAATTTGAATCCCACTTCCGTGACGGCTACACGTCACAGGGTAACACATTTGCATAATGCGCACCTATGTTCTACTTTGGCTGGCCGCGAACAACTTGACCCCGCACACAAACACATCATTCTACTGACGACTGCTTCTCTAATCTCGGGGAGTTCAACGCGGTATTCACAAAATGCTTGCTGTTGAAAGATGGATCAGTATCCTGTTTGTTTGGACCAGCTGCTCCACTGAATCACAACTTGTAAGTATGATAAATAATAGATGTTTATATTTTCTATAGAGCGTTCAAAATACAGAACCATTGAAATAGGCGTATCATTTCCGAAACGCGCTGTACGCTGTAGACCAATCACAACAGACTAGGCCATCTGACCAATCA
>NW_015638024.1:2752519-2773754 GCF_001515625.1 Sinocyclocheilus rhinocerous | reverse complement strand
CGTTTCCGAAATGCGCTGCATACGGTAGACCAATTACAACAGACTAGGCCATCTGACCAATCAAAGCAGAGCAGGCTCACGGAAAGGAGAGGTTTAGAGAGACTGAATCTTTGAACTGCTTCGAACGAATCGTTTGAGAATCGCTGGAAAATGAGGTGATATTAAATGCATATTTTGAGAAAACTAAAGCGTTTTTTGACCTTGCATGCATGTAATCCTATTGTAGGAGACTCCCAAAACAATATTAGGAATATTAGGAAAAATAATAGGGGCACTTTAAAATTATAGATTTTTTTAAAGAAAGCATTAAGTTCTGCTGTAATATATTATTACTTTACCTCATCAAATGTAATGTCATTCATTTTTCTATTTAATCTCATGGCTGAACAGAACAGTATTTGATGACAATACCGCTACTATTATATCACAAAGCTACTGTAACTGAAACTAATTGGACAAACATGTTCAGCACTATTTTTATGATTGCATGAAGGTTTGAAGGATAACTGAATAAGGGATTTCTAACAAACCATGACAGATGAAAGCAAAATATAGCCTTGGTTTGCAGGTTTGCGGCAGTGACAGCATCACCATCAACAATGGCGCTAAACCCTTACTTCTCAAGTAGCAGAGTTAAAATAGGGGGTGGGATATGTCTAATGGACAGGTTTCTATGGATACCAGGTTAGATTTGAAGACACTTGAAGAGAAGTTTAAAAAAACAAAACCTGGGGCTTTGGTTGCTGTCCGCCACTGGTACCAAACAAGCCTTAATTTGATTTATTGGTAACAAGAAATGATTCACTGGATTTGTTTCAGCCCCAGCTGGTTAAATAATAATACTTGATCAAATTAGACTCTATTTATATATACACACACACACACACACAAGGGAAACAGATTTTGCAATGTATGATTTTTGATATACACAACAAATTTAGTAATCTAAAGTAATCTTCTAGATTAAATTATGTGGCCAATGTGAACCATTGTAGTTGCCAGCATGCTTTGAATGGGACTTAATGGGGAGAGTAAAACGGTTAAAAATAACAATTATTTTATGTGTCTTTGAGCTAGATGAGAAATTGGGGAAATCCCATAGTGTTTAATGTTTTGTTGGGATTTAGAATGATTTCAGTTACTCTGGGTTCACATTGTGGTGTTAAGTGTAGCTTTTGCTTAGGGAATTTAGAGCATGTTCATGCTACTTTACTCAAAGAGCATTTAATACTTAGCATTTTGCGTTCCAATATATGCTATTGATAGCCAATAGTTTATTCATTATTAGCTAGTACAATCTTATAATTCAGTGGGGGAAAAAAAACCCCATATAAAATCATTTTGAAGCTCCTTAATCGTGTCACTATAATAACATCAATCCATAAATGGATTCGGTAAAGTTATATTTGTGAAACTATTCATGTGGAATCGATGTATGTGATTAAACAATTTAAATTCAGCACAGCTTTTTTCAGTGTAGACAAGTCAACTTGTAATTTATATTATGAGTAAATCAGTAAATCAGTTTCCTTTCAACCGTAGAAATCCACCCAATTTTTACAGTCATGAATGCCTACTACACTTGTTCAACACTACATACACTTGTTCAAATTGCCACAAGAATCCTGAGAAGAATGCAGTACTGTTATGTTTGTCTTTTTGTTTCTGCATGTTAACAGGATCATTCACATCACTGCAAAGTTTAGGAGGCCTTTGGAGGATTGCAGTTGGTTCTTGTTAATGCACTCCGGCTTCTGTGAGGTGAAGTGTAAACAGTGTATAATGGTTGTGTAACCTTGCATCACACCCATTAAAATTTCATTTGCGGCAGAAAAGAGTCTGACTGTCTGAGAGGCTAATACATTTCTTATCTGCATATCTGGTCTGATGAGGGTCCAAGTCAGACCACCAATGAACTTTATATCATTATTGTTTTGTGATGGTTAAAGCATTAGAATTATAAACAATACATACTTCACACAAAATGCAGAAGAGTAAAAAATTGGCGGTTAAAGGAATAGTAAGCCATTCAAGATGTAGATGAGTTTCATTGGAACAAATTTGGAGAAAGTTAGCATTACATCACTTACTCAATACTCACCAATGGATCCTCTGCAGTGAATGGGTGCCATCAAAATCAGAGTCCAAACAACTGATAGAAGGTTGATTCCAGTCCATTAATTAATGTATTGGGAAGCCAAAAGCTGCATGTTTGTAATAAACAAATCCAAAAATATGCACAGATTATAATAATATAATATGCACTGTTTACAAGCAAAAACAGCAATATGCAAATATGTTGTTTTTAATGCAAGAAGACAACAGGGATGGACTTACACAGGAAGAAGAGTTATTATTTATTATGGCCAGAAGTGACTGTTTAAAGTTAAAATGTCTTGATGGATTTGTTTTGCTTCTCAAGATGTTACTTGATAGACTGAAGTCATGTGGATTACTTGTGGGTTATTGTGATGCTTTTATCAGCTGTTTGGACTCTTATTCTGACGGCACCCATTCAATGCAGAGGATCCCTTAGTGAGCAAGTGATGCTAAATTGCTCCAAATCTTTTTTGATGAAGAAACAGTCACATCCACATCTTGGGTGACCTGGGGGTGAGTACATTTTTAGCAAATTGAAATTTTGGGGTGATCTATTCCTTTAACTGGGCAATTAAATCATGTGTTGATTTTTGCAGACATTTTAAATAGCTCAAAAACAATTTTCAGCATTACATAACATTTAGAGGAATTGTGTGGTTTATCTTAAAAAAAACTTGTGCTGACAGCACTATTGGATTTAAAAACAAAACTATAAATAATAATAATAGTGGTACTTATATTGATACGTTGGTCCTGCTGTTTATTTTTCTTATTAAAGACAAGACCTATACAAGAGCAACCAACTATGCAGATTGATTGTCTCTGGTGCATTTGCTCTGTTATGAGTGTACAGAAATCAGAAATGACACATCTGCAATTAAGTGATGAATTATTACGTTTGAATCTCAGAGCGTGTGGTGTACGTTTATAATTTTTTTCCCACAAAGCCTCCCAAGTGGCCAGTTTTCCACATTTATTGGCACATTAATTATTTTGTCAAGTTGTTTATGTGCTCCCACAGTCCCCCAGTTGGAGAAGCGAATAACTGTGAGTGTGATTGAAATGAGAATGTACATCGATGCCGCACCTGTTTGTTTTCTTGGTTGCCAGCCAAGAGCTCCATCCCTGAGAGGCATGCACTCCAACGCATTTGTAATAATCATTATATCAGCGTTTTTTTCATCCACTCAGATATATAATTGTTGTCATTGAGCAGGAATGACAAAATTATCTGCTCTTCTTGAATCAAGAAGTCTGTAATTACATTTAGCTCATTTGCAATTCCATCTGGAAGATGGGTGAACTTCAGTGTTAATATTGTCTACCTGATGGTGACGAGAAGTTACTGTGGTCTGACGATTTATTCATTACCCTGTGATATTCACACTAGAGATGGGTTTAAGAGGCATAAGAACCAATTGCTAACCCTATAAAGAGGCAAACAGCCTCACCAGATGGTGCATTACACTGAATGATCATTTCTACCACTATGTTGAAGTTTGTCTTCTCAGCATGTGCTGATTAATATTTATGTGAGTGCTCTGTAATGATTGACCAAGAAGTGTGCAGCAGTCATGGCATGATCAGGACATTTGTTTTAATTACCTTCACCACAGGCTAAAGCAAAGAGACAAATAATTAGTTTAAACATTTTTACTGTTTTAGTAAACCAATGAATGCTGTTATCAAGTTTTGCAGTGATTCAACAAGAGGCTTAGCCATTGATAGTGCCCCTACGCGTTCTCTTTGATGTATAAGCGACTCTTTTTTCATCTCATGTTTAAAGAACTGCTTGCTGTTGCTGATTTTATATGGCAGTGCTCAACAATAAGGATTGCCCGCTGACCCAGGGCCATTGTGAAAGAGTTTCAAAAGTAGTTGATGAAATGGTTACAAATCCTTCTAGGCCAATGCTGCATGCAAAAGAAAATAATCTTTATATACACCTTGAAAATGTAAACATTTGGTTTCATGTGATTTATTTTAAATTTTTGTTGCAAATTCTACTGAATTGCCACCAGGATTTATCTAGCTCAGTGGTTCTCAACCAGAAGGCCGGGTTGCTGTAGTAGATTAATTAAAGGTAACATCGGATGCCCATTTTCCACAAGTTGGTATGATTCTTAGGGTCTTCATGAAATGTCTGCAAAATACTTTGGTTAAAATTCCTCAATGGTCGTGTAAAACAACATCCTATTTACATTGTCAAAAACAGCTCTGTTCACAGTGACCCGTTTCGGTGCATGTCTCTTTAAATGATAATAAGCTACTGCTAACTCCACCCCTCTCTTCTGTTTTTTGTGTATTTGGTGGCGCATTACCATCAAAACCAAAACTAATCCACTGCATCCTCAGTGGCTCTGATGTCTGGAGAAAATGAAAACTCTTATGTTCACTTTTACATCCAACTACAAAACACCTGCATTGCTTACGAGACATTGTTGACGCTACAACTGCTCGAGCGCAGAGAAAATGGCGGACCGTGTACAACTGGCTGAGGGTGGAAATATGCTAATACTGGACAGTATGAAGTCAGAAAATCAAAATGGCTTGTTAATTGAGACTGTTTAGGTTTTTGGGGGATTAAAAAAATGAATGGATTTTTATCATTGTAAGGTGTTTGTGTCCACACGCTGCTAAGGATCATTTATATGCAAACACCATGTAAAAGTGAATTTTGCATCCGATGTCCCCTTTAAACCCTTTTAAAATAATATATTATTATTAACATAATTAATTTAACTTAACTAATCTAACAATCTAACTTAATTTAAATGCTAAAAAACCATTCTATCAAGAAGTAAATAAAAAATATTTTCCCCCTCTATACCTGTGGTTAACTTTTTTTTTAAAGAACATACAGTTGAAACTTCTGTAATAGCAAAATAAATTGTTTAATTTACCTTTATTGACACACCTAGTTTCTGCTAATAATATTTGCTATTTATAAATTATATTATTATTTTCCCATTTAGATATGTAAAAACATAAGTTATAGAGTATATATAAGTTCTAGTTCTAGTCAAAATGTTCAAGTCAAATATAAAGTTATAGTTTATAGTTCGAGTCAGAAAGGTTGAAAACCACTGATCCACCTGATATAGGTTATAGTCTTTAAAAAGCTATCAGTAAAGTTTTGCATAATTTTCCAGCATGTGTTTATTAATTCATTGAGTTAGATTTGCAGCAGTATCATTTCCAGCTTAAAATCTTTATAAACAACTTACACTCATTTGAACCTGTTTCAGCCCACTTTTTAATTGTGTAACTGAAACATTGATTAAAATCTAGAAGTCCATTAGTTAAGTCCATTTGTTATGTGCATTTTTTACAATGTCCACTTCTGTCAATGTTGTATCTTCTGTCCAGACGTTTCCTTCAGTCTCCTGCTGCTTGTATTTGTGGTGTGTGGTTTGGCCCTGCTGGGTGTCATAAGCGTCGCCACCTGGAAACTGTGCTGGGTGCCCTGGCACAGCAAAGTGCTTTCCTCTAGCGCCACTGCCCTTGCCCCCACCCAGCCAGAGAGACACCAACACAGAGAAGAAGGTCACGGTGACTACTACCCAACCCTCAGAGACATTATGGCAACAGACAAGCTGAAGGATCCTGGGAACTTTCTGAAGGCGGCAGTGAAGATTAGTCATACATCACCAGATATCCCCGCAGACGTGCAGCTGTCCATGAAGGATCATCTGCTGAGACGTACGCGTATCTCACGGCAAACAACCGAGCCGGCCTCCTCTAACAGGTCAGTGTTCTGGAAGAATGAAGAAAGGTTTGTGTCTGAAGACCTTCATATAGGTCATCACAGTTTACTGTATATACAAAGCCATTATGAGGTTAGTTCCAGTCATTCCTAATCGTGTTATTACTTAGGAAATCTTGTAAATGTCAGACAGAATTAGACCTGAAGTAGGTCTCTAGGTTTTATTGACTACATAGAAGGTCAGATGGTGGAAAACTATGCTACGTCCAGAGTAAAACCATATTTTGTGGGAACCTTGCAGCATTATCACCATCAATTTGCATTCGATCATGGGTTATAATTCAAATGTAGATTAACACCTGGTGTGTCTTTTGTGAAAGAACCAGTAAATCAGATCAGGATGATTCAGCAGCCAAATTTTGTTTTGCCAGGCATAGTTCCTTCAAAAAGCACCTTCCAAGGCAGATGCACCATGCCACCAGTCTGGACCGTGGAAGTGAATTTTTAGATGTGGAGGACCATCCCACCTGCACCGCTGCCTCTCTTGGCCGCATCCAACCAGAACTTTACAAACAGAGCACGATGGATGCTGAGGAGTCATCTAAGAATGGCACTGCCAAAACATGCGGCAAGATCAACTTCTCCCTAAAGTATGATTACGAGGGAGAGCTCCTCCTCGTTACCATCCTCAAGGCGTTCGACCTACCTGCGAAAGATTTGTGCGGCAGCTCTGATCCTTACGTCAAGATCTACCTGCTCCCAGACCGTAAGCGTAAATTCCAAACTCGCGTGCACCGCAAGACGCTCAACCCCACATTTGATGAAACCTTTCAGTTTCCGGTGCCATATGAGGAGCTGGGGTCTAGAAAGCTCCACTTGAGCGTCTTTGACTTTGACCGCTTCTCACGGCACGACATGATTGGCGAGGTGATACTGGAAAACCTTTTTGAAGTTTCAGACCTGTCCCGGGAGACATCTATCTGGAAGGACATCCAGTACGCCACTAGCGTAAGACAATTTATCATCTTTACTACTCAGTGAGTCCGCACCCCACTGGTGATTCATCACATTAATGTGGCTTATGTCACATTAATGTCACCCTAATGATTTGGTTTTCTAATATTGGAATCCACTTGTATTGAGTATTTCTCTGAAAACACAAACAGTGAATAATTAGATGATCCATAGTCATGGTGTCCTATGGGGTGTGATATGGTAATTTGAAACTGTAATTATCAAACATGATAAATTGTGCAATGTACATATATTAAGTTCTAAAAACTTTGAGGGTGAAAATTATTGCCTTATTATATGACAATACTGAGTCTGCAATAATCTCAGCTGTCTTAAAGGGATAGTTCACCCAAAATATGAAACTTCTCTCAACCTCTATAACTTACTTTCTTCTGTGGAATAGAAAAGAAATATTTTCAATAATGTCTCAACTATTTGTCCATAAAATGAAAGACATTTGTGTCGAAAACAAAATTAGAGCCCTTTTACTTTCATTGTATAGACAAAAAACAAAGGGACTATATTTTAATATAAACTATCCATAGTATCCAGGACAGAAGTGTCATTTTGCAGTTAACTTTCACTTTAATTTTCAAACTAGTAATTTAACTTGTTTTATTGTGAATGGATGCGTTTATTGCCAACTGGGTTATTTTCAGGGTTATTTTCTGTGCAGATTTTTTGGTATCTGGTTAAGGCAGAGACGCTCAGTGCCCTGCAATTCCACAATAAGACCAGACTATTTATCATTTTGCTTTTCAAAGCAACTTATACATCATAATAATGTTGTGCGCATCCTGATAAGGGGTTATTTTGTTGCATCAGGACGTGAGCTCCTCTTTCTACTACATGTTAGTGAGTGTAGTGTTTTGAGTTCCAGGTTTGTATCTCTTCTACAGAGTAGGGGGATTCTGGCATAGACAATATAGGCAGTCGCCTAGGGTTCTCCAGGGCAAAACTCTCAGACGCGCACTCAACTTCTATATCACTCACCCGCAGCAGTTTGACAGAATTGTGCAGCACACTTTCAGTTCCACCCGACGCTCTCATTGAAATTGAACTTTTCCAAGCAGCTTTCTGAGGCTTGTCTGGTCTCACCAAGGGCACCATTTGAGTCAAGACAGCCACTGCTTCTAGTTAAACTTGACAGAGGTTACTGTAGCTATTTATTGCCTCTTCAAATCATATACATGTACATACTGTACAGTTTAACATATAAAATTGAGTAAAACAAAGTAAAATCTCCATAATCAATTGGAAAAGAATGGGATCCCTGCACAGTGATAAATGTCTGTATAGTAGAAAAAATGGATGCTAATGATATCACTGATACATCAGCCACCTTGCTGACAAACTGACTGAAAATTGTGCACTTGTTTAGCTCTGACTTTAACAGTGCAGAGATAAGGCATATCAATTCACATGATTGATTATAGTACACACTAAAGATCACTGAACTCAGTAGTTCTCAAGATGAGCTAAATGTGGGAGAAAGACCTATGGATATGTGATGCACTCATTAAATACCTTTCTCCTTCTGAGTTTATTGAAGGTTTTTATGTAAGTTAAAGGTTTATTGATGGCTCTGGGCACAATCAAATCTCTACATTTTCTATACATTTCTATTTTAAAATGCTATGTGTAATGTGATTGGAAAGTTGAATTTTCAGCAACCATTACTCCAATCCTCAGTGTCACATGATCCTTCAGGAATCATTCTAATATGATGATTTGCTGCTCAAGAAACATTTTTTATTACCAATAATACCATTTTTTTTTATTATTACCAATGTATTACTAAACAGTTGTGCAGTTGTCCCCAAACTTTTGAATGGCAATGTACAGAATTAAGATTGAAAGGACAGTGTAAAATTCTGTCATTATTTGCTCACCGTCATATCGTTTGAAATACTAACATAACGATATTAGTAAATATTGCTATTTATTTGTAATGCCAGCATGATCTACTAGATTTTGAGTGTCTCCGTTTGACTCTGCAGGAGAGTGTGGATCTGGGAGAGATAATGTTCTCTCTCTGCTACCTACCAACTGCAGGGAGACTCACACTTACTGTCATCAAATGTAGGAACCTCAAAGCCATGGATATTACCGGTTATTCAGGTATGATGCTGTCCTTTATTTGTCTGTGTCCTTTTATTTTCTTTCATCTGTCTGCTTTGCTACATCTTCCTGTTTATTTATTTAGACATTCACATTTATCATTGTCAGCAAGCAAATTTCAAGTCCTTTAGTCAGACATATTCAGACCATGAAAGACAAGGAGAAAGATACTTTGAGAAATCGTGTCACACCTCCCTGCTCTGTTGGCAGATCCGTACGTGAAGGTGTCAATGATTTGTGATGGGAGACGCTTGAAAAAGAAGAAAACTTCCATAAAAAAGAACACGCTGAATCCAGCGTATAATGAGGCGATTATCTTTGACATTCCCCCAGAGAATATGGATCAAGTCAGCTTACACATATCAGTTATGGACTACGATCTGTGAGTGTTATTCAATATGTGATATTTTCACTCTACAAATATTATGTTGTGTATGCTCTTCACAATCTATTCTTCATTCTCCTGCTGTATAGAGTGGGACACAATGAGATCATTGGAGTCTGTCGTGTAGGGAGCCATGCCGAGGGCCTTGGGAGAGACCACTGGAATGAGATGCTTGCTTACCCTCGAAAACCCATCGCTCACTGGCACCCACTCATAGAGCCCAAGAAGTCTGAGAAGGAGGTGAATGTCTCTCCTTAAAAGTTCCCAGAGTGGAAAAGTACATTTTGATTTCAATATTTCCATCTCTCCCTCTCTTTCTTTCCATTTTTCGTCTCTTTTTCAGTGGAAGACTCGTACCGCAAGCTTTGACAGTCAGGGGTCTTGCCCATCTCCCAGACTCCCCTCCAGTCCATAAGGACGAGATGGCCTCTCCTTATGTCTTTAAGCCAAGTATCTCCCAGGGACTGATGGTGAGATCCAAGGTATGTCCTTAGACAACGTGTAACACAACTTATGTCTGTGTGGACATGTATGATGGAGCAGGAAGAAAGAGGGTGCCGTCCAAACTTTTCCAAGTGCTACTGAGCCTAGCGGAGTTTTAGCTTTTTTGTGTTTGGATTGAAGTGTTGCTTTCTTACGTTGGGTAAATCCACAAGCTACCCAAAGAGGTTGAATGATACACTTTAAGATGAATTTGAGCAACTCAGAAGAGTAAAAGGGTGTATTTGTTGATGAATATTGTATAATTGGTAAATATATATTATAATTTAATTGACATTATAATAGTATGAAGATATAGTTTATTATATATTTAGCCTTAATGTCCTTCTACGTTTTTTTTTTTTTTGTCTTCTTTAATATAAAATACACGTGTTAAGAGATTTTTATGATTGGATAGATAAGTCCTCAGTATGTTCAACCTATTGAGATATTTTAACCTAAATGTATATTGTTTACAGAGCAGAGATATTCCATTGATCTTCCTTTTGTTTGTGATGTAGTGAAACTTATGCCACCAAAAGCGCCAATGCCAAGAATAATTTGTATCCTGTCTACAAATCTCATCATCGGTGTAAAATGTAAAGTTTTTGCTTTGTCTGTATTTAAATGTTTAAGTTGCTGACTGTTCTATGAGTATTTTGCATAATTTTCCCATCATTTTCTTTGATCAAGTTCAGCTCAGTTAAATGCAGCCATGCACAGCTACGTCTATAATGTACAGCTGGCTAAAATCATCATAATTTCACCATGCAGTAATTGTAGCTTCCAAAGTAAAACCATAATGAATGCCAAGGGTTGTGTGTAAAAAATCATTGGCTTTCTAACAAGACTTGAAATAATATCATTATGTAAATTAGGACCACTGTTTTACCAAGACCAATTTTGTATTTTACATAAAATGTGATAAATGTTGTTCTGTATTTTTCCTGTTACCTTTGAGGTGTTTTCTCTTCAGATAATATTATGTATTTTGTTGGCTGGCCTAGCTGCAACTCATTGTATCAATAATCAATGGAATTGGTGTTTCTGTATGAAATGCCTGATTCAGAGCCACTTTCCAATTTTATATTGAGACTTTGTATTTGTAAAGTACCATCCCCTTGTACTTGAAAGGTGTGATTAAAGTTCCTTGCTTCTATCTGTTTTGTTTTTATTTCAATCCTTGTTAGAGGGATAGTTCACCTACAAATGAAAATTACCCCATGATTTACTCACCCTCAAGTCATCAAAGGTGTGTATGACTTTCTTCTTTCAGACGAATACAATCGGAGTTATATTAAGAAATGTCCTGGCTCTTCCAAGATTTATAATGGAAGTGAATGGTGGTCGAGATTTTGAAGCAAAATAAAGGTCATCCATTCATCATAAAAAGTACTCCACGCGGCTCCGGGGGGTTAATAAACACTTTCGATGTGTTTTTGTAAGAAAAATATCCATGTTTAAAACTTTATAAAATTTAATCTCTAGCTTCCGCTATCTGACAAACTTGCGTTCACGAGAGAGTGGCGTTCCAGCAGATGACGAAGGGTGAAGGCGTAGTGTATGCTCTGGTGAGAATATGCTAGTCTCGTGACAACCAAGTTTTGTTTACAGCAAAGCATGTCTTCTCATGGTTTATATTGAAATCCTCTGACATTTTTCTTTACAAATTCTTGTTTTGTACTTCTAATTCATGACTTGTGTTTTGTTTTGCACTCTCCTCTGCGCTTCCACGTTCGTCACTTCTCACTGGAGCTTACGCTGCGCCTACGTCCTCCGTCATTTGCTGGAACGCCACTCTCTCATGAACGCACATATGACAGCTAGCAGAAGAGAGATTAAGGTTTATAAAGTTCTAAATATAGATATTTTTCTTATACAAATGTATCGATTCACTTAAGAAGATGTTTACCCCCCGGAGCCGCGTGGAGTACTATTTATGATGAATGGATGACCTTTATTTTGCTTCAAAATCTCGACCACCATTCAATGCCATTAGGAATAGCCAGGACATTTTTTAATATAACTCAGATTGTATTCGTCTGAAAGAAGAAAGTCATATACACCTAGGATGGCTTGAGGGTGAGTAAATCATGGGGTAATTTTCATTTTTGGGTGAACTATTCCTTTAAATGTAATTAGAGCTGGTGCACACGTTTTGCATTTAAAAACGCGAGACAGATTGGAAAACGAAAACAAATATTAGAAAAAAAAATTATTTAAAAGAAAAAAATTGAAACATGAAAAGTTAAACTAATTTTAAACTTGAGGGTCACTAATTTTAGAAGGCCATATCATCCACGTGCGTTGTTCTGTGTGAACAGCCCTTTACGCGGCTCTCTGTAATACTTGATTGATTCTGATTGGACAATTGCACCATCCAGATGTCAGATATTTTGCCTTCGTTAACGCAACGTTTCATATCTTTCCTATCTTTCACGCACTTCATATCTTTCGTATCACACGCCATCTTGTGTCTTAGTTGATCGGTTGTAGTGAAAATGTCCTCAGAGTGCTTCACTATATTACTGTAATATTGCTGCAGAGTTCACCTTGTTGCTAGGTGAATTGTTTTGTACAATCAAAGTGGACTATTTTTCACTTTTAGCGGAAGCTTTATGTAGGTGCCCAAAGTAGCACAATGACCATATCCTAAATATCAAAACTCAAATATGTAATTTCCATACCTAAAATAGGCCTACATATTTTACAGTCACTGTTCTGCATATTGATCATAAACACCGCTAAAAAGCTTCCTACCAGCGGCCCATCTCAACATCTAGCACAGTTTTATCATAGGTAGAATGCAAAATGTTTCAATACAAGCATTTCAGTCAAATGTAATTTATGCAACATTTCAAACCTTTAACCCATGGGGGAAAATCAATCCATGGCAACAGTTTAAAAGTAGCCCAATTCCATAGGGAAAAAATGCGGCCTTGACAACCCTGCATCCAACACGAGCTGCAGGAGTCAGATTTCACTGATCACGGGTTGAGAGGAGAGATGGCTGACAGACCATGCTGGAGGATTTGCTGCTCAACAGATCCTGAGCTCAATGACAAATATCGGATCTTCCTTTACACAGAGCGTGCGTGATCGCGAAATCGAAAGTGAACAGCGAGCGCTCATTCAAAAGAGATTTAAATACTCTGCATACTGATGGTGGCTCCCTGATGCGTGAAAATTATATGGACCCAAAATTGCGGGAGCGAGGTGATAATGGTCAGAAAATCACCGGGAGCGGGATTAAGAAATCAGTCCCTCGCAGGACTCTAATACAAAAACTCACACAATGAATGGCGACTGTAGAAAGCAAAAGCCGAATCCCAGACATTTTTGGCGATTTAGAAATCCCGTCCGGCCGCCTTTTTTTTTTAGGTCTAAAAAGAGGACATGTCCGGGAAAAAGAGGACGTATGGTCACCCTATTTTAAGATCATACAGGTAAGGTGATCAAATAATTTTAACTCAAAATAAACCCCTTTAGGGTAGATAATGATGACATTATACCTTAGATATATCAGTGTTATGCAGTTGTGAATCTTGCAGATAGGCCTATAAATAACAGTATTGTTGCAATGATTTATTAACAGAAGAATTATAGTGTTTGTACAATTATTTATTAACAGCACATTTCATGTCAACATAATATATAAAATCATTTTATTAGTTCTGCTCCTGGCAAACAAAGTTAAAAATGGGTCTTCTTAAGCCCAGTACATTGATCTCTGGTAAACAACTGAACCTGTGTCCAATCAATCATATGTTGTGCTCTCTTTGTAACTACAAAGCTCAACGGATTGATGTGTGACCCAGCTGGGTTGCATAAGATAAAGCAAGCCAATAACATGGGCATTTCCTCTCCAGCTCTGCTTTCTTCAGTCTTCGGTACACCTTCTACACCTCCAGCTTCTTTTTCATTTGGAGTTTGTAGAGGATTTGATAGCCATCGTCCCAAGCGTAGAGCAGCTGCTCCACAGAGCTGTATTTGAGGCTGGCATGAGTGCCGTATCGTTGGGGAAAGTATACATTTGGAGCGTCATCATTTGTGACCATGTCACTGACGTCAAACACGCACTGAATTCGAGAGCGACTGGGTAGTTTGGAGTTGTAGACCACGTAGACGGTACCGCAGATGACAAACGCTGCCTCTGCGTTCTCTCTCACACAAGGGGTGTCCCACATCTGCTCGATGTCTAGTGTTTTAGAGTCTATCTTGGCCAAAGAGATGTACCTCTCGTTCTCCTGAGTGGCGTAGATGGCCCACAGACCCTCTTCATCCACTGCTAAATCGATAAAGGTCTCGGGATTCAGGCTGTACACTGGGAGATGGTTTTTAGCTGGAAACACGGCACTGTCTGCAACTATGTTCTTCTGAAGATCAAACTTTAGTAGTTTCATCTCCTCACCCTGCTTCAGATAGTACAGGTGGTTGTTGTAGATGGCATGACCCATACCACGCCAGGCCGAAGGGAGCTGGATGCTGGTGGCCGCAGAAGTGCCTTGGGAGGAAGTGAATTCACGAACTGTACCAAATTCATACACGGTATTATCCTCGGTCCCGTTTAAGATGTACACCTTCCCAGTGCCACTTCCCATGTCTTTGGTCCACATTCCCTTAGCGCCGCCCACTCGTTTGAGGATCTTCATGGCTTTGATGCTGGAGATCATGTCACTGCAGTCTAAACATGAAGAAAAATCCAAATAATTGCTCCGAATCTGATTTTAAGACTAAGGGCTTAAGACTAGGGCTGCACAATTAATCAAAATTAAACTGCAATCGTGATTTGGCAAAGGCTGCGATTTTTTTTATGCGCAGCTTGTCAGAGAAGCACGGTTCTGTGGTCAGTAGTAAATTAACAAGTTACTTTCCATCATTGTTATTCATCAAATATTCAGTGCAATCTGTGTCTTAGAATACCAATATTTGCCCTTTTCTGATCCGTTTCAAAGTGCATCCCTTCCTCATGATATTACTTACTATGTGCTTTCCAATAAAGTCTGATTTAACACTAAACCCTAATTGGAATGCACAGTACACTAATGACAGTCTGGGTTAATCAAATTGGAGGCGTTTTAATATGAAAAGACAATACAGAGCTGCTGAAGTGTAGAGACGCTATACGAAAAGTATCATGATTTGTCCTCCAGCAGTATAATTACTGTCTGTCTCAATGATGGAATAATAATACATTTTATTTAGTACTTCTAAGTGCTTTTCTAAATGAGGACTTTAGGAAGATTAGACCCACTATTTAATGCATTATGTATTAATGTCTGTCAAGTTATAATAGCTCAGAGCTTCATGTGATTTAACTTGCTTCCCTGTTATTCTCGTGCCACTTACCTGCAGAAGTGTTGCATCATTATGAGCTTCTTAAAACTGAATACTTGAAATGTAGACGGCACTTTCAACAGTTCATTTTCCTCTTCATTTTCTAGAATTTTTTTTTCCAACCCTGTGACAGTTTTGGTATTATTAACTAAAACTATTAGTCATTTTCGGGTATTGAAATAAAACTGAATTAAAAGAATAAATAGATAGTGAATAGAGTAATAAGATTAAATGAAACTTAAAAAACTATTCTGTACTTCGCAGTACTGAATTTGTTAAATGAACCAGCTATGGCCATTGCCATCATGCTGCGAGGCAAACATTAATAGTATCTAAGCCTGTGGAATGTTACCTAATGCTCTTTACCTGTGAGCTTGGCGTACTTGGCTTTATTCCTCTCCTTGACAACCGTCACCTGCTGCTCCACCAGCTTGTCATCCACGTCCACGCAAGGCTGCGCTCCATCCTGTGTTTCAAGGTAGTCCATCTCTCTCTCCACGCGGTCTACGCGTGTACCCACTGTGTCCAACTCGCTCCGCAGCGCCTCCTTGCTCTTGTCCAGGCCCTCTAGCTGTGCCACCATCTGCTGCTTGAACTCGCGCAGCTCTGAGGCGTAGCGGCTGGTCTGCTCATGCCACAAGGAGATGCGATCCTGCCAATGGAGAAATACACAAAAACAAGTCTCGAGAGCCTCAGTAAAAGAGATTTGAATTAGTCAGCTATAAACATGTCTTGTGAAATGGGCATCTTTCATATGATAAGATGAAGTGAAGGCTAGCAATTAGTTTCTAAATAAATGTGAGTGGTTCTTCTGGTTAAAAGTCATCACCACAATGCTAGGGGTGGTTGCCAGGGCGACTTGAATATACATGTGAATCATTATATATATAATTCCAACTTTATCTGCATACGTATACTCACATAAAATTATATCTACTATATAACAAATCTCAGCTGCTTGATTTTTTTATATCATCACAAAATGTAAACTATATTATTGCCCAGTGATATATTTAAAGTTGGATATATAGTATATTCAACTTTACCTGTGTAAATATAGTATGCATACATAAAGCGATATATACTATAAATCAAATCTCAGCTGTTTGATTTTTTTTTTAATCATCACAAACTATAATTATTTTATCGCCCAGCTCTTTATATAAAGTTGAACAGTATGTCCCTCTTTATATGCATTCATGTAGTATACTTGCGTGGGGCCGATATCAAATCTCAACTGCTTTATAGCTTGTATCTTCGCAAAATGTAAAATAAATAATCACCCATCTCTAATCTGCTAAATGTGATTAAATATGAATGAAATGTGAAGATATTATAAACAAGCTGCTATAAATAAGCAGCTTTGAAACAGCGTGTATTGTGAAAAGTGCTATATAAATAAATTTGACTTGACTGACATTACTATCTTAGATCATGCATGCAGACATTGATTTCAGATGGCCTTTATGCACATGCATGTTCTAAGCAATCATACATTTTAAACTGTAAACTCGAGCAATCTAAATACTGAGTCAGGCAGCCTCATGAGTGCAAATTATTCAAATATAAACCCTCCCTTGACAGCTGCAGGAATTCATGAGGACTTTGGCATTGGTACAGCATCATTTGCGCTGCAAATGGATCAACCTTTGGCAACAAATGTTCTTTTTTGAATTTGTGACTCAGTGGAAGGAAAGAAGCAGCAAAGTGTGTTTTAGCATAATCACACAAAATGACTTGTCTGAGAAGAACTGTACGTGCGGAGTCAGCACGGAGTGAAAACAGGAGAGAAAATTTCCTTCATGTGGCTGAATCCAAGACACAGAGGGAGATCTGGTGACCGACTCAAGGAGAAAGAATCCTGGCAATGGGAATGGAGTGAAAGAAAGGAAGCGTGATAGTGTGCGTGTTCGTGTTCGTATTTTTCTTACATCCGTGTGTTTGTCACACATGCATTGGGTATATTAATAATTTTGAGTAAGTTTGTGCTTAGACTTCCATGTTATATGCAAAAAACACTTGAATATAGTGACAAATTTTGCTATAAATATCACTGTAGTATCAACGGAAGCCTTTTTTACCCAGCACTTGGAGAAAAAGGGTCCTCTAGCTGCCCTTTTATTTACATGCCTTTTAATGAAAATAAACTTCTGTACCATTTACTTTTACACAAATTATGTTACTCCATTAATACTCAAAGAAAATAATAAATTAATATTTACATGTAAATTACTACAATTCAAAAGTTTGGAGTCAGTAATGTTTTAAAAAAAGAAGTCTCTTTTGCTCACCGCGGCTGCAGTTATTTGTTCAGTAAAAACAGTAATATTCTAAATATAATTACACTTTTAAATAACAGTTTTCTATTTTAATACATTTTTAAAAGTTATTTATTCCTGTAATGGCAAAGCTGAATTTTCAGCAACATTACTCCAGTCTTCAGTATTACATTCAGAAATCATTCTAAAATGCTGATTTGCTGCTTAAGAAACATTTCTTATTATTATCAATGTTGAAAACAGTTATACTGCTTAATATTTTTGTGAAAACCGTGATCATTTTTTTCTGGATTTTTTCATGAATAGAAAGTTCAAAAGAATAGCGTGTATTTGAAATAGAGATCCTTTCCATTTTAAATGTCACTTTTGATCAATTTAATCCACCATTTCTTTAAAAAAAAATCGTACTGACCCCAAACTTTAGAACAGTAGTGTGTATAGAGTATATATATGTATACGTATATTTACTATATATACATATCCATATAAATACGTGTTTATTTGATAATTACATTACATTTTAGCCTACTTGTTGTACTCCACTGTCAACATTTCTGTGTGGCTTTACTCCTATATGGAACCTACCAGAACTTAACCGACTAAGTTTTACAGATCTAACAAGTAACTGTACCATATACTTAAATCCACAATTCATCCAAAACCCAGTCTGTTGTTTTCTTCTATAGCTTCACTCTTCTCAAAACTCCATGCAAACCTGTATCTGGAGGCCAGGGTCTAGATGGGAGATCATTGTTGTTCTTACCTCAATAGCAAGGAGTCTTCTCTCCAAGTAGTCCATAAGGGCCTGCTGCTGTGCCCCCACCAGGCCAGAAAGAATGAGAACAAGGAGCTGGAGGGCTCTCATCTTAAAGACTGGAGGAGACCGCTTAGAAACACTGAGTGCGTGAGTATGTGCGTATGTTAGGCAGAGTGGAAAAGCCCTCATGCAGAGGCACTGAGTTGGCTGGAATGTTTAGAGAAAGAGCAGAGCGAGAGGAGGAGCCTAACACATCTGGAGCAGCTCTTTCTCTGGAGAGCTGGATAACCTCCAGCTGCTTTCCTGGTAAAACACAGAACTACTAATGACCAGACAGTATTTTATTATGACTCACATTTGCCATTTTTATTTGAATATATATTTATTCTGTTTGAAACTATTTGTCAAATTCTACAAGTTTTCAAACAGGAGTAAATGGATACTAGGTCAGCTGCAGAGTAAATAATGGATTGAAAGGCATGGAACTGACTCAATAGCACAGTTAGACAGTAAAGAGAGTATATACTAATGTTCTTACCCTTTTTGTTCTTCTTCAGCTTTATTTTGTTTGGATGAACAGCACAGCTCACATTCAATCTGTTGCATAACATTTCCCGTCACTGACTCACATTTCAGTCTAGTGTAAACCATGGAGCGTTTCACTGCAGGCACTGTTTCGGTGCAAGGAGAATGAAATTCATGAAGATCATTCACAGTGATCAGTCAAAGTGTAGGAACATGTTGTAACAACCAGAGATAATGGTTTGTTTGTGGCTCTTTTGGTCTGTGGTGAAATATGCTCTATGCAAATTGATGATTGAAATGTAAAGTGGGCGAAAAGGTCACTGCCTCAGAAATCAAGAATTGAAATATAGAGGGTAGGTATGACCTATTTTGATTTCAGTAATCTTGCATGGTCATTTTTACGCAACATTAATGTTCTTAAACCTGTAAAACCAGACATGTTACACTCTAAAAAATGCTGGGTTAAATACAACCCAGTGCTGGGTAAAATAGGGGCAAACCCAGCAACCGCTTCGGAAGACTTTAATGATTCTTCAGCTGATTTCTACTCAATATGTAATTTATGTTTGGCCATACATTTTTCCTTCTTCTGCTGCTCAACATTTCCTAGTAACCCAACCGCTGGGTCAAAACAACCCAATTGCTGGGTTTGTCCCTATTTTACCCAGCACTGGGTTGTATTTAACCCAGCATTTTTTAGAGTGTATGTTAAATAACACAGATATGTGTGGCTCATACAGTATGATACAGTGACAATGTGGAGCTCATACGTGAGGAGGAAAAAATATGGTTGCTGATATTTATATGGTCTTAAATTAAGATGAAATTCTGAAAACTTCACTGTAAAATCCAATAGTTTACCTTACTTAGATATAATTAGTTATCTTTTCTTAGTTGTTATACTTACTCGGTTTTATTAAGTAACAGCTAATTTTAAGGCGAATAAAACAACTTGCTGCAATGAGTAACTCTTACTTAAAATATTCAAGTAGCCGCAACAAAACCAATGACATTAATACACCAGTGGGAGGCAGCAGTGCGCTAATGTATTGCTAATGTGCAACAAAACAACAGAAGAAGAAATACGGAAGGTTAGAGAGCATGCGCAACAAGCAACGGTTTTTTGAATTTGTGTGCCGAATTAGCTGAGACTGCTTGCATTTTTACCACTGGACAAAGACTGATTACTGCTATACAATAATAATAAGGTAAGTTTCAAAAAAATAATTGTGTCAATGTATCTTTCTGTGTGCTGCTAATTTTAACTGACTAACCTTTTGTCAGCGGTGTTAGCGAACAGATACCAAAGATCTTTGCTATTCTGCTGTTAGAAAAAAGACTGTAGAAATACAGAACTTGTGGCGTATTTTGGCGGATTTAAGACTTTTTTTAACTTTTCAAAATGAAAAATGTGTAGCTAGTTAAAAAATGAAAAGTCAGAGGTACAATTCAAGAACATGCCAAAAGTCCTCAAAAAAATTTAAATTAAGCCAATTAAACCTCCCTCCGGTCATTCCATCCCATAAAAAAGTGTGCATCTTCAAGACATGAATGAAGATATTAACCCCAAAACTCTGACACCCAAGAAACCATAAAATAAATCCATATGAATGGAGCTGTGTAATCTACTTTTGGGCCAAACTGTTCAATGAATGGTAACAAATAAACCGTTATTACAAATTACTATTCTTATTTCACTTTACTTGGTTTTTTCAAGGCAATCGGTTTGCATGCTTTTTTTAAGTAAGGTTTACTAATTGGAATTTACAGTGTTGTAGTGTAAATCAGTGAGATCTTTATAACAATATATATAGACTAATTACATAGAAAATACATATGAATATCAGTTGCGACTGTGTATCTCCCAATCATATGTCTTAAATGCTATAAAGAATGCTTTGTTGTTGTTTTATGATCAAAGCTCTGTAGTTTTAATTGAGGGCAAAATATATAATGAAATGGAATACAATGATGATTGAGAAGTCTGATGTATCATATTTGATAGTGCCGTGTTCAAAATATCGATACGACGATGTATCGTCACAGAGATTTGACGATACGAGTATCGATACAGCTGGCCCTGTATCGATACTGTGGCACGTGTGCAGCAGTGGACCACGCTTAATTTGTTTAAAATTTTACAACGTTTAAAATTTAGTAGAAAAGTGCGAGGTTTCTAAAAAAGAATGAATAGAGCATATATAGGCTACAACAAGGTTTAATCTGGCCGCAGAGGAACACAACTGGGTTGCCTGATATAACGAGACGTAATCCCCGAACTAGAGCTTCACACTTGCGCAATACGGAAATATCTGCTAAATGTGATACTTATCTTTGTCAACCTGGCAACCCTGTGCACATGCGCTCTCTCTCCACTGTGGATAAACACGCTTGCTTTCTGAAAACACCGCTTAGCTTGCAGTTTAGTGATCTCCACTTCAATAATCTATTCTTAGAAAAGTGTAATTCATCAACTGTTCATTTACCACACAGAGAGAGAGAGAGAGAGAGAGAGGGGCTGTGTATGTATG
>NW_015638024.1:2743946-2752410 GCF_001515625.1 Sinocyclocheilus rhinocerous | reverse complement strand
CTTAAAAACAAGATGCAAACAATCAGAATATTGTACCTGGTGGGGAGTGCACAATGTAAACATGAAACATATGCCATTACCTATATTGTACTGTGGTACAGTTATGGAGGCCCTTCATAATGCAGAGGTCAGCTGCCTGCTCTGCCAATAGTTAGAAATGGCACTATAGTGTTTAATAAACAGCTGTTTTACTAAATTCTGCTGAGGTGAAATTCAGTGCAGTCATGTATCGTGATACGTATCGTATCGTGGCCTCTGTATCGTGATACATATCGTATCGTGACTTTGCTGGTGGTACACAGCCCTAATATTTGATGCTCACATTTTAACATGATGTATGTATAATCAAGTAAATCTAAGTTGCTTCAGTCCAGTAAGTGTTCATCTTGAAATATTATAACAATATAAAAGTTATTATTATGTTTATTTCATAAAAAATCAGTAAGGATTTAACAGCAAAAAAGACGTGTACCATGATCTGAAGGAGGACAGTTGTAGAATTATACTAAAAGGCTTTTTACTTGCTAAAAATGCTATCAATTAACTATCAACCAAATGGCAGAAGAACTATCAATCTGATGGCTTGCAGTATAGACTGTGTACAAGTTTTTAAAGGTTTTTATTGTGTTGATCATTTAGAGGCTTTATAGGGTTCAAATAAAATAATTCACCAATAACCTACTTTAAATGCTGATGTTGGTTTATCAAAAAAGAAAGAAAGAAATAGTAAACCACTAGGAGGCACACAGTATTAGCATGCAGCATCAGGTGGTGAAGTGCATAGGAGTTCCTCTTCCTGTTTTGGGGGCAGAAAATAAAATAAACAACCTATAAATTTCTGCCCTAAGTAATGAAAATGAGCTGTTAAAGTTTCCTTAAACTCTGCAGTATTATTAGGCCAAATAAAGAATTTCTCTCAAATCAAATTGCAATAAATTATCACAATCAACAAGCGAAATACATAACACTTGAGATAGTGAAGTCAGAATATGTTTCTGAATTGAGTGTGTGTTGTGGGATCAGCACAGACGCTTTAATTCAGACTGTCTGCTTACAGAATAATCAAAACTTATTTGATTCTAAAATTTCAAAGGTCTCAACTTCTGACAAAATTATCTGAGAAAATTCCTAGTTTACATATCTGGCATGTCTTGCAAATATAGTGCATGCACTAAATCCAGTGAAATCAGTTTAGGAGGCTATAAAAAAATCTAAAACAACAGAAACATCACTACTGCCTCCATCTTGTCTAAAAAATGTTTAAGGTGGCCTTGGGCCTCTCGTCACCTCTTTGCACTCTGGTATGGGACTGATGTTTTCTTCCTGATAGCAATCTCTAAACCACTCAGCGGTTAACCGGTCTGCCTTTTTTTTCTTTCTTTTTTAGTTTCAGTACAAACTAGAGAGCTGTGATCATTTGTAGCATAGTTTCACATCATGAGTAAAATGATGTGTTTTTCATCCAGTGAAACAATGCAGTAAAAAGTGAGTGGAGAAAGGTTACTTTTACTGTAAATGCATTTAATGAGAGCTTTAATATGCATATGAAAATCCATAAGGGGCTCCTTATCAAATGCACTACATTTTTGAAAACTTAAACCAAATTGGACAAATGGCCTCATTGGAGTTGGCTGCAGTGGAAATAGTCACACACCATGAGCCAAGAGAGTGATCAGTGCTTCTGGCTCTTAGTCAGCATGTTAGCAGAAACGATTAATTCTGCTGATTGTGTTTGAATGAAAGATGTTAAATCCAGTGATCCCAGATTGTACAATCACAGGCTGGTGAGAGCTATTCATAAGCACACTCTCATTAAAAAATTAAAAAATAAACAAATTTGGTTGGGGGTGATATAATTTGTGAAGCCAACAATATGTTTGCTATGAATGAGAGTTTACTAATGGCAAAAGCTGTTTTGAATCACTTTTATACTTTTCTGAGGTGAAAAAGTCTCATTTGGGGGCCCTGGAATATTTCCTTATGGGGGGCCTTGGGATAAAAAAGGTTGAGAACCACGTTATCTTAAGTAAATACACTATATTTTAATGTTGTGTTTTAATCCTTTCCCCCAACTAAACTAAGAGACTAAGAGAGAGTTAGAGAACCTTTAAAGAACTATACAGGGGCTAAAACCAGCCTAAGCTTGTTGGCTGGTGGTCTTCTTAGCTGGTATAAGCTGGAAGTAGTTAGTTTTAGCTAGTCTCCCAGCCTGGCTAAACTGGTGAAGCTGGTCAGCTAAGACCAGCCTGACCAGCTAAAAAAGTGGCCAAAACCTCTCTAAAGCCAGCCTGCTGACCAGCTATGACCAGGCTGGACTACCAGCTAAAATAAGCCAACCAGCTTAGGCTGGTTTCAGCTGTTTTATTTATTTATTTTTTCAGCGGGGAAAATAATATGCTTTAAAATAGCATTGAAAAACACTGAATTCAAAACTTACTACCACAAACGTTATGTCGACATCTCACCACCAGAGGTCAATATTACTTAAATTCTGATTTCTGTTTTCTACAACTCTCATAGTGTACCACTATGCACGTTTCCTGCTGAGTTTGCGTTAACTGCATTTGTTCACATGGCTATCAGTGTATACATAATCACTTCTGATCTCAAAAGGTAGATTTAACATTTAGATTGAGTTCATCTCTCTTCTGAGACTAGCAACAGATTATGCGTAAACAACTCATCACTGCAGAAAAACAGAGATAAGTGTGACTTCCTATCCCAATTGCACTGACAATAGACAACTCACTCTCTCTTTGCTTGTTACCTGATAATTCTACACAGAAGTGACCGTCTGAGGAAATGCAACCGTGGTTTGGTCAAACAGAGATAAGTGTGACTTCCTATCCCAATTGCACTGACAATAGACAACTCACTCTCTCTTTGCTTGTTACCTTTGCTTGTTGTGATCTTCACATTCCCTCAGTGACTTGCTTGCTACAATGTAACATCAAGGCTCTGGATATATAAATCTACCCTTTACCCAGTACAGAGCCCTTGTTATAGAGGCCCAAAGGGCTAGATGAAAGTATACAACATGTTAAGGCACTATGCTGTAACATGAAATAATTAAACAATTATTCTCTAAAACTATAGTGCCCAACAACTCTGCCAGGTCCTTACTTTTTGAAAACAGCCAAAAAACACTGAACTGTATTACGTATGCTTAAGGAATATTTAAAATATTTTTACAAATATATTATTGTGTCTCTACCTAATGCAGAACGGTTTGAAAAGAAAAGAATGTGTCTGCACAAAAATTATGCATCTGCACATCAAAAATAGGTCATGAAGTTTCCAGTGCTATAAGTAAAAATGTCAAATTTGACAATACAATCAGCCTCTAAATGCAAAGTTAACATTCAGTGCTCCACCGAGTGCCTCAATCTTCAAATATGTAAAGGTCATATAGACCATCTGTTTTGCAGAATTGCCACTTACTGTTATTTTAAAGTTACTAAATATAAAGTGATGAGATTTGACAGTCATAATGTGTTGAAGTTAGAATAGGCCTACTTACTAAAAGTAACCTAATTCATATTTGGTATTGCTTGTTTCTACAGCAATGTTACTTTGCCATGCACAGAATTCTTATGGACATTTTATTTTGATGGAGATTATTTTGGGCTGAGAATACAACATCTAAAAGCAGCATGCACACTGTAATTTATTCAAAGGTTAGATACTTGAATGCATACATTCAATTCACTTCACATTTTATTTGTATATTACTTTTTATAATACATATAGTTTCAAAGCAGCTTTACAGAAAATGTATGTTTCATTGAAACATTTGGCCCTAATAAACTGGGAATCTAGCATCAAATAGAGAAATTTCCTATTAAATATTTGAGCCTCAGTGAGCAGCCATAGGTGACTATGTCAAGCAAATAAAATGTCCATCGGTGGTGAGGTGTTGGTGATACCTTGAAAGAAAGCAGACTCATCTAGGACCCATCCTTCTTTGGCATTAAAATGATGATCATGTGCATTTGTTGCAATTTCATCAGACATGGCTGAAATACTAGGGTATAAGATGTGTTATGTATTATTTTCCCATCACACTAATTCTAAACACACACACATTTGTTTTTCAGGCGGTTCATCGGGATAAATCCGAAAAAGGGCACCAAGGCTGGAGGAGTCATATCAAAGCGGATGGGGAAGGTCACCTAGAAAAAGAAAACGGTGAACCCTAGTGTCTCCAGTCTGGTTAAAAATGTGTGGTACCCCTGTAAACACCAGGAAACCACAACAGCTCTGAAGATTTCTCAAATAAGCTCTGCACCTTTTACATTCTTATTCTTCAGGTTGCTGCACAGTTGAATTTCAAAAATAAATCTCACTAACCAACTAGTACATTTTTCTCACTTCTTTTTTTAACTGCATGCATGTTGTTTTTCTCTTAGTCTTGCTAAGAGAAACTGATTTTGCATTTATGAGAGAACTGATTAAACATTATTTATTCTCATCACAAAAGATCCCATGACAAACATTTGCAATTGAATACTCACATCAATTGTTGAGGAAAAACAGCTTTTTCAAGAGTTTAAAAAGTAACTATACTCCTGACCCAATTAGCAGTAAGTCTCTCTAACTATCTATATTGACATGATGGAAATATACCAATATACCAGTAATTCACATTTCAGAACTGTGAGTTTTAAGAAAATGCATCTCTTTGTGATAAATTTAAACGTTTTAAGGAAATAGATAGAGAGAGAGAGAGCGAGAGAGAGCCTGTTATTGCAGTTTGTGGTTTCGAATCATGTGACATGCTAGGTTTTCTCTACTTTGCCCATCACTTGTGCACAGATGGCAAGCAGCACAGAGATGGCACTCTCTGATGTTACAATGAGCTCCACAAGCTATTTTTATACTCATGCTTTTTCAGTGAACTCCACAGATGACTACGACTACTATACCCCTGTCGAGAATGATTTGCTATTGCTGCCCATGTCCAATATCTACATTCCTGTGCTGTACGTCATCATGTTCCTCGCCGGCTTCTTGGGGAACCTGTTTGTCATCGTGGTCATTGGCAAACGGCGTAAGAAAAACGGACGGCTTGTGGACACCTTCGTGATGAATCTGGCATTAGCCGACCTTGTGTTTGTCTTCACGCTGCCTTTGTGGGCGGTTTCGGCCCATTATGATGAGTGGCCCTTCGGTGAGACCTTGTGCAAGATCAGCAGCTTCATCATTGCGGTCAACCGCTTTTCCAACATCTTCTTCCTCACGTGCATGAGTGTAGACCGATACCTGGCTGTTGTGCGTCTCATGGACTTTCAGTTTCTGCGGAGCAGTAACTGTGCGCAGATTACCTGTAGCGTCGTGTGGATCATTTCTTTCTTCCTGGGAATTCCATCGTTGGTGTACCGTCGGTTGAAAGACGATACCGTGTGTTGGGAGGATTCAAAATCCTCTTTTGTCCAAGGAATGAATCTCCTGACTATATTTCTAACCTTCCTGCTCCCAGTGCTGATTCTCTGCCTATGTTATGGGTCGATTTTGGTTAACCTGCGGCGTCACAGTCACACCGCCGCAAACTCACGTGCAGAAGCCAGAAGACGGCATTCGGTCAAAATCGTGCTCGCCATAATTGTGGCCTTTCTGATCTCCTGGCTGCCCTTCAATTTGTTCAAGACCATCCAGGTCATCGTACTGATGAGCACAGGAGATCTTAGCGGGAAAACAAGAGTGATCGTACTTAGTGGACTCACGCTGTCCTGCTGCCTGGCCTTTCTCAACAGTTGTGTAAATCCAGCCATCTACTTCTTTTTGGATCAGCATTTCAGGCGCAGAGCTTCAATCCTGTGTCTGAGCTGCCTGGGTCAAGGAGACGTGCACCAGACTTATATCTCCTCTAATTCGCTCTCTAATGGCACATCTGAGTCTTATTCTGGAAATACATCAACCCGCGGACGGCTTTTTTCACTTACTGTAAAGGAGTGAATCCTGCTTTTCTGTTTGCTGTTTTCAGAATGCTCTCTTTCGTTATCAGTGATACTATCAAATAAAGCTGTCATTAAGATCTTCAGTTTTAAGCATTTGTTAAAATGAGATATTTATTAATAATTTAGAGCATTTAAAGTGAACATTTTTGAGCAATGTTCTATACATTTCTATATTTAATTTCCCACATAGCTTATGTGAACATCACGTAGTGTACAAGATAAATTTTGTTATGTACACATTTTGACAGTATTCAATAATTTAGAAAGCATCATTAATCTACTTGGTCATTGCAATTTAGTGACAATTGTGAATATTCAGACTTTATTATGTTCATACTCTTCTAGCAACTTTAAAACAAATGCTTTCTTTTTATATATTTACTTGTCTATGTATGACAGTGTAATAAAATATTGCATATATTTTTGCTTTTATTTTATATAATTTTTGAACAATGGTCTATACATTTCGATATTTACTTTCCTACGTAAAAATAGATTATGTATTGGTGAACATATTGCTTAGTGTAGAAGATTAATTAAAATGATTTGCAAGCAATTAAAGCATTTAAATACATATTTTGACAGTAATCTTAAGTAATCTAGAAAGCATCATTAATCTACATGGTCATTATTCCTGTATACAACTTTAAAATAAATGTTTTTTTTAAATATATATTTACTTGTGTATGTTTGTAATAAAATTTCTTATAGTTATCAAAGTCTCTTTCAATTTTATTAAGTATATTGTAGCTTAAACAAAAAAACTTGAATCACTATATATATAAACTCTTAAATTCAAATAGTTTTGAGAAACATTTTATCAGTTTCAGTATCAGTCAAAACATTTTTTAGCACTGATCAGTCATCATTGCTACAATCACTGAAAAAATGAAGATGGAATATGGTTTTAGAATAAATGTTTCGATTTATTCTGGAGAAATTTACTGGAAATCTTTTGCATAAATTTAAAATGAGTGGGCTGCGGTGACACTTAGCAGGTCAATAGTTTACACTTGGTGGATTGGCATTAGTTGCTCTTCAAAATAAATCACATGGCAAGTTTTGAAACTAAATGATTCTTACATGTACCGCTCAAAAGGCAAACTTAGGTCACAACTTTCATCTTTGAAAAAACTAAAGAATACTTTATGTGAAAATGCATGGGGGAAAAAAGTTGCCACAAAACAAGACACTGACAGTGGAAGAAAAGCTACCAGCTACACAAAAGTCTTTCCATTGCCGTGTGTTGCCTTCCACAGTGAAATAAATCATAAAATAAATAAACTCTTAAATTCAAATAGTTTTGAGAAACATTTTATCAGTTTCAGTATCAGTCAAAACATTTTTTAGCACTGATCAGTCATCATTGCTACAATCACTGAAAAAATGAAGATGGAATATGGTTTTAGAATAAATGTTTCGATTTATTCTGGAGAAATTTACTGGAAATCTTTTGCATAAATTTAAAATGAGTGGGCTGCGGTGACACTTAGCAGGTCAATAGTTTACACTTGGTGGATTGGCATTAGTTGCTCTTCAAAATAAATCACATGGCAAGTTTTGAAACTAAATGATTCTTACATGTACCGCTCAAAAGGCAAACTTAGGTCACAACTTTCATCTTTGAAAAAACTAAAGAATACTTTATGTGAAAATGCATGGGGGAAAAAAGTTGCCACAAAACAAGACACTGACAGTGGAAGAAAAGCTACCAGCTACACAAAAGTCTTTCCATTGCCGTGTGTTGCCTTCCACAGTGAAATAAATCATAAAATAAAATAAAATAAAAAATATATAATTGTATTTAAAACAATTCACAAATAAAATTGAAATGAACGGTCAGTGTCTGAGTCAATGAGTCAGTTCAATTGTTGTCAGCGTAAGTGATTCATTTCAGTAAATGAGTGGGATGTTTCTGAAAGTTCGATGGTTCATTGTTTTCTTGTAGGTATGGCACTTAGTTTTTTTTTTTAAATCATCAGATTTAAGTTTACTGAAGGGTGCCCATTATCACTAAAGCTGTACATTCCATCAGCATAAAAAAATGTATAAAAACAAATTAATTAACTGACCAGGCTTCATTAACTTTACTTACTTGCTTTATGTGCCGTCAACAAAAACAGCTGCCACTTTACCCCAGCACATCAATGTCACATGTTTTTGCTAAGAAAAAATAGGTTATGACCTATTCTTTACTTTTATGTTCACATTTTACAACTGCCCTCACAGACCACATTTTAAAAATTGACATAAGAACCCCGGTGAGAATGTTATGCCACAAACATTCTCATGAACATCATTCCCCTGCATAGATAAGCTAGGCTACTCTCGGTTTGATTGTGACTCTTCTTTCACAATTACTTTCTCCACAACATTAAAAAACACTGTGTCTTTTAAATTTGTGGAGAAAGTAATTGTGAAAGAGGATTCACACAACAAAGACATAACAAAGGGAATGTTTTAATAAAACTGAAAGGTTTGTATACAATATTAGATGAGAACTTCCA
>NW_015638024.1:2735519-2743425 GCF_001515625.1 Sinocyclocheilus rhinocerous | reverse complement strand
ATAAAATAAAAAATATATAATTGTATTTAAAACAATTCACAAATAAAATTGAAATGAACGGTCAGTGTCTGAGTCAATGAGTCAGTTCAATTGTTGTCAGCGTAAGTGATTCATTTCAGTAAATGAGTGGGATGTTTCTGAAAGTTCGATGGTTCATTGTTTTCTTGTAGGTATGGCACTTAGTTTTTTTTTTAAATCATCAGATTTAAGTTTACTGAAGGGTGCCCATTATCACTAAAGCTGTACATTCCATCAGCATAAAAAAATGTATAAAAACAAATTAATTAACTGACCAGGCTTCATTAACTTTACTTACTTGCTTTATGTGCAGTCAACAAAAACAGCTGCCACTTTACCCCAGCACATCAATGTCACATGTTTTTGCTAAGAAAAAATAGGTTATGACCTATTCTTTACTTTTATGTTCACATTTTACAACTGCCCTCACAGACCACATTTTAAAAATTGACATAAGAACCCCGGTGAGAATGTTATGCCACAAACATTCTCATGAACATCATTCCCCTGCATAGATAAGCTAGGCTACTCTCGGTTTGATTGTGACTCTTCTTTCACAATTACTTTCTCCACAACATTAAAAAACACTGTGTCTTTTAAATTTGTGGAGAAAGTAATTGTGAAAGAGGATTCACACAACAAAGACATAACAAAGGGAATGTTTTAATAAAACTGAAAGGTTTGTATACAATATTAGATGAGAACTTCCCCCTTGTTTTTTTTTTTTTTTTTGTACAATTTGTAGCTCAGTGTATAATATGTGGAAAATTGCAAAAAGAGTCACCTAGATAAGATGAAATAATAAAAAAAAATGTTAATTTGTAATGCCTCTTTCTTGCACCCGTTCGGTCACATGATGCTTTGTGGCTTAAGTCTAGACAAAAGCATTAATTTTGTCCACAGAAACACAAATAATTTACTGCACTCAGGAAACATATTTTCACACATTTTCACAAGGTTTAGGCCACCACATCTTCTACTTAACTTACTCTCTGGGGTTAATGTGCTGGCAAAACGACTCAGTAACACTTATAAGCTTATACTGTTTTTTCTAAAAACAAAAAAACAAAAAAAAACATGGGGCTCAGTGTATAATATGTGGAAAATTGCAAAAAGAGTCACCTAGATAAGATGAAATAATAAAAAAAAATGTTAATTTGTAATGCCTCTTTCTTGCACCCGTTCGGTCACATGATGCTTTGTGGCTTAAGTCTAGACAAAAGCATTAATTTTGTCCACAGAAACACAAATAATTTACTGCACTCAGGAAACATATTTTCACACATTTTCACAAGGTTTAGGCCACCACATCTTCTACTTAACTTACTCTCTGGGGTTAATGTGCTGGCAAAACGACTCAGTAACACTTATAAGCTTATACTGGTTTTTCTAAAAAAAAACAAAAAAAAAAAACATGGGGACATTCCACAGTTAAATAAATTATTAAATAAAAAAAAAATATATATATAATTGTATTTAAAACAATTCAAAAATAAAATTGAAATGAACGGACAGTGTCTGAGTCAACGAGTCAGTTCAATTGTTGCCAGCGTAAGCGATTCATTGAGTGGGACGTTTCTGAAAGTTACTGTGCAAATATTGTGCAAACTGTATTTTCTATCCCCCTACCTTAAACCTACCTCTCACACACAACTTTAGATTTTCAAAAAACTCAACTCAAAATCATTATAGAATATTTTTGCTAGAGACATAGTCATAGAGCAAAAGAACTATAAATGAGTTCAATCATTTGCAAAGTAAATGTTTTTTTTTTCCTCTTAGGGGAAACCACACAGTACTGGCAAAGCACTTCAGGAAAAATATTGACAAACCCATCTCAATTACACAGAACTGTTACTCAATTGAAAAAAAAACTAAAGCAATTTTAAATGTAGATTACATTTAAATGTAGATTCTAGTACATTATGTTCATAGTGCAAGTGATTTTGTTTTCTGTAATAACAGACTGAATACATGAATTACCGCATTACCTTACATCTTCTGATCTGTTTATACTTTGTATACGCGAAAACATCTTGGTGGATTTGTAATTTTTTTTATATTTTTATTGTTAGCCTTTTGTCAAACTACTCCAAAACAATGAAGAAGAAACCTCACAGCTCGCTGCTGACATCTAGCGGTGGGTTTTTGGAAGCACGTTGTGTGCAGCAAGTTACAAACGGCAACATGTTTATCAGTTATCATATGACTGCATTATAACGTGACATTAGTATGACTCAATATATTTTGAGAACTTTTCGCATTACAGGCAACCCAGCTGTCATGTTGTTTTAAAGCTACAGGTCGTTTGGCTCATAGATATATATGGTTTGGCCAATCACAGCGAACTGTTGAGGAACAGCCAACCAATCATAACCTGCCTCAGTGCTTACCTTATTAAATATTCATGGACTGCAGAAACTTATTTATCCAGTCATGTGTGACGGAAACCGTTATTTTTTCTGTTTGTTTCAAAACACGCAAGACAACTGAAGGATCCACGTGGTGACATTTCCACAGACGGACACTATGGAGCTGTTATTGACAGGTTGCACGCTGCTCTCGTATCCAATATTGACATCGTCAAATATATAAATAAGAACGCTAACGCAGGATTTACAAATGTCTCGAAACCTGTTTTACTGTTCAAATACGCTTCGGCAAATCAGTGAACACTTCTCTTTTTTCTGTGACTGGCGCATGAGCATTTACTGTGAGACAGTCTCCTTTTCAAGGTAAAATCTTTCATATGTTAATAAAAGGCACCAGCACCCTGCAGTCACATAATGGCACATTACATTCCTCTTTGCCTTTCAAAAGATTCGACTGCATGAAGCTCAACGGCTTTTTTTTAAAAGCAATTACAAAAGCCCTAATTTCCTATCCAATAAAGTGCCGACGTGTCGTTTGCAAACGATTAGGCCAGTAATAAAACAGGATCTAACTACATGCTGCCCAGCATGTGTTGTTCAGTCCAACAGTAGTGTCCGATTTGTGAATGAATCATTTGAACCGGTTCACCAAATCGGTTTGAACATTTCGTTCACGAGTCAACAGTTCAACTGACTACTTAAATGAAAACCGTCTTTTTCAGACAAGGCCGATTCGTAATGATCCTATTTAGCTCGAACATTTGGAGTGAACCAGAGATTTGAATGATGGGGAGAAGATACTTTATCGTGGTTGCATCAAACATAGCTGAAATTACAATAAACACGAGTATTATTAAAAATATAATAATTGTTAATAATATAGTAATATACTACAACTATTTAAACGTTTTAGAATCGTTTTAAACCGGTTATTTGAAAGGAGTTGCTATAAGGATCCGATTCGGGGAAATGAGTCGAACTTCCCATCGCTAGTTCAGTCAGCGCAGTGAAAAAAGTTTCTGGAGGGATGAGGGCCGTACCATTGTGACATGGGGGGGGGTATGGTTTTAAGTTTCCATAAAAGTGTTGTCTTAAATGATATAGAATAAAAATACAGGTCTCCCACTTCTTCAGACTTCTCATGTTAATTACACTGCTTTACTAATTTCTTTTAAAGGTTATTTTTATTGTCAGAACCATCAACGAGAATCTACGTGAGAAACAACACCTTTAGATCGCGTGGTTTGGTATCGTCCATTCTTCAGAATCTCGCTTACATCAATTTGGAAAGCGGCGCAGGAGAAAGTGTGGATAAATAATATCCCATGATAATGCATTGCATAAAGATCTGACGACAAAAGGTATGGTAATATTTTCCTTAATCGATAATACCTACACATAGGCTTAACTAACACAGCTCACCAGATGAAAATTGAGCTTTTATACAGCACAGCCACTTCAACCAAAGTTCTGCAAGTATTCAAACTCTTTTTAACTATTCAAAGTTGGACATCTATAAAGAAAACTTATAAACTATATATTTACTTCTATGTAGTTTTAAAGCACCGTGCACTGAACGAAACTGAACAAAGTAACATAACATTCTCCTATTTGAATTATTCAAGAAAATACCGCAAAATACACAGATTCGAATTTTGCAACGATGACAAATGCAGACCTTATGTCGAAAATATCACTGCAGAAGTTCTTTAATAAGTATATACTTTTTTAAATGTAGTGGTTAAGTGATACTCTGCATGTTTAATCAAATGTAAACTCTCTTTAGTTGAGATTTCATTTTAAATAAATAGACAATAGTTTCCTAGTCCATATTGTGTTAAAGTTCATTTGCTGCCTTAAACTTTTACGTAAAATCCAAGTGATGCCATCATACAACCTGCAGTGATAAGTTCTTTTCACTTTTTGACCTCTTTGAATTTAATTAGTAACTAAGAAAATCAAGTTTAAAACTCTAATAACTCATAAAGTTAAGTAGAAATGACAACATTATATTGTATTGTGAAACGCAGAATGGATGGGAACATGTTATACTGATGTTATACTGATGAAAACATTTTTACAATGTGAAGTTAGTCAGCTCTTGCGATTGTTGTTTATATGGAAGTATAATATTCTATGGGCAGTTTAGAGAAGTTGTAAAGCTTTGTTTAGAACCCAAGGAGGAAAGAAACCTGCACAGGTATTTTAGCTGCAGCTTGAGAATCACATGCTTTGCTTATATTGTTTCATTGTCTAAAGGTGGATATTATTTTACACACCATTCATTTATTCAGCTGGGAACACTTATTTCTGCAACAGGGGTTTGGTTTGATGCTTATAAAGACACATGAATTAGATCAGTCAGTCTCAAAACAGATCAAGTACAATACAATCAACTACAAGTTTAGCTTTTAACTAAAAAAAAGTCAATGCTCTACAGTCTCATTTAATTGTTTGGGTGTTGTTCTTTGTGTAAGAAACACAACTGAACAATTTGTCCTTGTGTAGTGCTGTGGAATCCAGTGATCAGTGTGATTCAGAGCATCAAGGGTGATTTGAGTGGGCCGGCATCAGAGGTAGGTGTGTAGACCACTGAACGTGAATAACCCTGGAATCTGTGACTTTGTTGGTTCATAGCCAGGCTCGGCCAAACCGGAGCCAAGCAGCGTGTGTGTATTGTTTGCTGCCGACAGCTCAGTTTAAAGTCTCTCATTAGCACCACTGGAATGGATGTGGCCTAAAATAATGACAGGCGCTGTAGTGATGTTTCTATTTCATCCGCTTGTGCGGCAACGCATTATATTGGATTTGACTTTCAAAATCTGTTGATTTGTTTTGTTTTGTTGTGTTGTGTTGTGTTACAATGTATTTTTGGCTATTGCTACAAATATACCCCAGTGACTTAAGACTGGTTTTGTGCTCCAGGGTCACATTTCTACCGAATGACTTCCTGGCTCATATTTCAATGTACAGCGATTACTGTACTGTACCTTCCTTTCCATACAAAATATATTGTACTGTAAGATGTCTAGAGTTATACAAGTCAAAACAGTCAGTCTAGAAAAGTGAGTGAGTGGTTTCCTTTCTTATAAACTAATACATCCAGCATCATTCAGCACTTGTAAACCTGATGGATTTAGTCATAAATAGCCTTTTATTAAACTGCGTTACTGTTACACAGTCACATACATAAAATATCTATCTACTGTCCTGTGCGTGACACAAAGACTAAACAGGAACCAACTAAATCCATATGTAACCATAACACACTGATTTCAAAGAAACACTGCACTTCCTCTTGGATAAAGAAAGGACGTTTAAAACAAGATATTGTTTTCTTGAATAATAGATAAAAGAACATCAATGCAATGCTGCCCCATGTATTTCTTTTTTCTTTTTCTTTGTGACAGTAATATTCCACTGTGTACTTGCAGAATATAATTAATACATTTAAAGACATATTCCTCAGTACTTGTTCTCGTCACTTTTTCTTTGTTAGGGTTTTAGCCATTTCATTGTCATAGCAACAAAGTTGTAAAATTGGATATAACATTGATTACACTAAAAATAGCTTTTTTTTGGGGGGGGCATTCATTTCCATAGTAAGTGCCTCACTGTAAAACAGATTTTTGCCTCTTTTTTTTTTTAAAGAAAAGAGGAGGGAAAGTCAAACATTTTGTAGTAATCAACATAATGCCACAAGTGGTATTGATTAAAGCAGGAATATCCCTTTAATGTGCTCCTCAAAGATTTATTCTGATATTATTCTGCTATTTGCCTATTATAATGATTATATTCAAATGTGTGCTTATATGTCCTGGGTGAACTAGCCACAAACATTTTCCACTAGCAGACATACCACCCAGTGAAGCAGAGTGACTTAAGCCAGGATATGTGAGGTCCATTTCATCTGCTGAGTCTTGCCGCAGTTGTAATGAATATACGGAGGGAAAGTACTCCTGGGGTTTGCAGCCTGAGGGATTCGTGCCACTCTGCAGTGCTGGTGGTACAGCGCACGACACGTCAGTCCACATCAGAGAATCCAACTGTGCTTTGGCTCATTTGAAACTAATTTCCACTTTACATCCGCTTTTTCCCAAAAGGGAGCCTTGTGGCCACACAACTACCAGATGCCAGGGTGCGGTGTTGGTGTTCACAGGCATTTTTCCTTCTCAGTTTCACACGCCAAAGCTTTAATTATGCAGTGTCATACTATGGATACTAGTTTGAAGTAATTACAAGTTACTAATTACTGACATTGACCCACAGAGTGTATATTTAAGATCAAATTTGAGGCCCTTCCTATTCCTATTAAGGCTAAATGTAACATTTTTCATGCTTGAAGATAGCAATGTTTTTTCAGTGTCACAAGATGGTTTGTGGAATGTTGTTTTGACAAAAGTCTTGCTATGGTTACCCCTTAGTAAACCATTTTATTCTTTTCTAACTATCTGCCCTAATCCTACTCTACTGTCTGACATAATCCGTCTTCTTAAGTGTAACATCCCTTTTCTGTTTGCACGCTATGCTTTAGATTGCTCTGCTACACTCTCAGTATATCAGATACCTCCATTGTAATTTCATACAGTGCAATTGTTAGACTGTAATTTAGTGTAGCCTTATAGTCATTGTTTTTATGCTGACACTTTAAATTGTACAAAATGTTTTGCTAAACAAGTCACATGTATTTTTATTATATTTTTACAGTATGCATTCAATTTCATGCATAACGTTAGTGAGAATAATGCCTAGATATGTTGACTTATGAAGTAATAAGCTGATACATCAGAGAATAAATATATATACAGTGCTGCTTGAAAGTTTGTGAACCCTTTAGAATTTTCTATATTTCTGCATAAATATAACCCAAAACATAATCAGATTTTCACACAAGCCCTGAAAGTAGACAAAGAGAATCCAATCAAACAAATGAGACAAAAATATTTTCTTTGTCATTTATTTATTTAGGAAAATGATCCAATATTACATATCTGTGAGTGGCAAAAGTATGTGAATCTCTAGGATTAGCTGTTCATTTGAAGGTGAAATTAGAGTCCATCTGTTCAGAGGTGTTTTCAATCAGTGCGATGACTATCAGGTGTCAGTGTGTGCCCTGTTTTATCTGAAGAACAGGGATCTATCAAAGTTTGGTCATTTTTGTGGAAGTGTATCATGGCATGAACAAAGGAGATCTCAGAGGACCTCAGAAAAAGAGTTGATGTTGTTCATCAGGCTAGAAATGATTGTAAAGCGCTAGGGGTGTACAGAAATACACAATAAAGCATTCATTCATTCATTCTGAAAAGGTTACAAAGCCATCTCTAAAGAGTTTGGACTCCACCAATCCACGGTCTGACAGATTGTGTATACAAATGGAGGAAATTCAAGAACACTGTTACCCTCCCCAGGAGTGGTCCACCAACAAAGAACACTCTAAAAGCAAGACTTGTAATAGTTTGCGAGATCGCAAAGGAACCCAGGGTAACTTCTAAGCAACTAAAGGCCTTTCTCACATT
>NW_015638024.1:2731586-2735472 GCF_001515625.1 Sinocyclocheilus rhinocerous | reverse complement strand
CCATGGTGTCCATGGCAGAGTCGCAAGAAGAAAGCCACGGCTCTCCAAAAAGAACATTGCTGCCCATCTGCAGTTTGCTAAAGATCATGTGAACAAGCCAGAGGAATACTGGAGAAATGTTTTGTGGAAGGATGAGACCAAAATAGAACATTTTGGTTTAAATGAGGAGCGTTATGTTTGGAGAAAGAAAACGCTGCATTCCAGCATAAGAACCTTATCCTATCTGTGAAACGCGGTGGTGGTAGTATCATGGTTTGGGCCTGTTTTGCTGCATCTGGTCCAGGACGGCTTGCCATCATTGATGGAACAATGAATTCTGAATTATACCAGCAAATTCTGAAGGAAAATGTCAGGACATCTGTCTCAAGAAACTGGTTCATGCAGCAAGACAACGACCCCAAGCGCACAAGTCATTCGACCAAAGGATGGTTAAAGAAGGACAAAGTTAATGTTTTGTCATATTTATGCAGAAATATAGAAAATTCTAAAGGGTTCACAAATTTTCAAGCAGCACTGTATATATCATTTTCCACAACAGCACAACTGTTTTTAACACTGATCATACCACATCAGCGTATTAGTATGTTTCAGCATATTTCTGAAGGATCATGTGACACTGAAGACTGGAGTAATGGCTGGTTAAAACTCAATTTTGCCATCACAGGAATAAATTACATTTTAAAATATATTAAAGTACAGAAAAACAGATACTTTAAATTGTAATTTTTTGCAATATTATTGTTTATACTGTAATTTTGATCAAATAAATGTCGCTTTGGTGAGTAAAGAGACTTCTTTCAAAAACATTTTTAAAATATTACCGATCCCAAACTTTTAAAATAGTGTATGTGTATAATCTTAGTAATGTTTTGACAGTCTATATTCCCTTGTATGTAATGGCAAAAGATTCAATATCATGCAAAATTTCCCGTCATAGACCTTTTCCTTCTCATAATTTTTATTTTATTTGTTTTTTATTTTTGTGTGTGTGTGTGTATGTATGGTGTAGACAGGTCCTAAGTAAAGGTTAATATGCGACTGTCACAGTTCACTGATGTTCCCAGCATGCCTGAGCTCCTTGTCTGAATGGGCAGGATGGGGGAGATACCCACAATAATAAAACCCTCTCCGGCTCCCATACATGCTAATCCAACATATCCCACATCCCCGGGAAGAGGTGAGATTTGAATCTACAGGCTTCCATACAATATCAACTTAAATTTATAGACAGCTAATCCTATGGAAATCCAGTGGATGTTGCACTAAATAAACAGTGAATATATTCTATCACAGCTGTCTTGATCAGTTTGCTAGTTTAGATTTGTGACCCATTGCTGCCCTTGCAGACTTTTCTGCTACGTAACTTCACATGCACTTTTGACATGACCCAAGAAACCCTTTTTACAGCAAAGGATTTGTACTAGCTTTCTTAATAGCAGGCTGTAGTATAAAGCTACAGGAAGATTAAAAAATATATATCCTAGAATCTACTAATTAGTGTCATCCCACCAAATAAACAGACACTAATTAACTGTCCTTGATTTCTAAATCACCCTTTGTGATATTACTGTGCTTAAAAGCAGTTCTCGGAAAGTTCCCTACTAAATATCAGCTGTGTTTGCCTGATTTGTCTGAAATAGCACACTTGGGCCTAACAGTAACTCCTCCTAGCAGGGAAGTCCCTTTGGGATTTATTTTGACACAAATAACATGATCCAGAAAACTCAATTACTTCCTAATTAAGTCTTGTGGCTAAATCTGGTCAGTTCAGAGGTCAGTCTTCAGTCTTTGTGGAGCCCAGCCCATGGTTATGTTAGGCAAAGACAAGTAGTGATTTCTGCATTCTGCTATCATTTTTCAAACCCTTATGTTGTTCTAAACCCATATGACTTTATTTCCAATTTGGACTCAGAAAACCTGATATATACAGTAGCTCATGAGTCTAATCAACCACTTTATGATACTGTAATGGTGCTTTGTATTATTTTTTAATCTTGATGACATTTATCCCTTTTAAAAAGCTGACATGATCCCAATTTAACCCTATTGTTTGTATGTTATCCTTGTTTCGTGTCAAGATATACAAATTAGGGCCTAAGAGGAAAAAAATTGTATGATGTGAAACGTATGTGAACATGTGTGTCACATCACAAGGTATTTTTTAATCAAATTGAGAAAGCAGTCAAATTCAAGCATTTACATGCTTCATTTTATCCTATTGATCGGATAATTTTAGGTCTACACCACCCTTTTAAATCTGATCAAAATTTCATTTGGTTCAGGGTCAATCGGATTGGTTAAAGGGGTCATATGATGCTATTTTAAAGCTAATTATTTTGTGTATTTGGTTAGGGCCTAAGAGGAAAAAAATTGTATGATGTGAAACGTATGTGAACATGTGTGTCACATCACAAGGTATTTTTGAATCAAATTGAGAAAGCAGTCAAATTCAAGCATTTACATGCTTCATTTTATCCTATTGATCGGATAATTTTAGGTCTACACCACCCTTTTAAATCTGATCAAAATTTCATTTGGTTCAGGGTCAATCGGATTGGTTAAAGAGGTCATATGATGCTATTTTAAAGCTCATTATTTTGTGTATTTGGTATAGACTTGTGCCGGTATTCGGTAATGCGATATATCACGGTAATGAATATGCACGATATTGTTATCGTGGGCACTTCTAAATACCGTGAATAATTATATATTACAAATTATTCAGAATTTTGAATGCAATTAAGAATACTTTTCCCATAAACTGGTCAAAATCCACAACACCACTGTATGCTGCGTGAAAGACGCGTGCACACTCTGATGTAAATAAGCGCAGACGAGAAGCACATGGCGGAACATGTGAGAGACGCTCTGGATGAAAGCGCACTTTCACTCTCTGACAGCAGATGGCGCTAAACTGCAGAAATAATAATAATAATAATAATAATAATTCATTTAAATGCAGCTGTTACCCCGGAAGCCCTGTAAACAAAGCAGCTGCACTACTTTCGATCTCTAAATCGTGTTTAAATGATTTAAACAGCCATTCAGATTTGTGTATTTGCTATGATGTTCATCACAGCGCCAAATACTTAAATATTTAGACTTAATAGGCTATTTATTTTCAAACTTTTTTTACATTTTAATCTGTACTACAACATGCCCTAGATATTGTTTGAAAGTGTTTTGATTCTTTATTGTTCGGTAACACTTTACATTAGGGCTTCATTAGTTAACATTAGCTAATTCATTAGTTACCATAAACTGCCAATGAAAAATTCTTCTGAACATTCATTAATCTTAGGTAATTACAATATTTAATAACACGTTGTTAAAATCGAAAGTTGCAACTGTGTTATTTAATGAGCTAACATGAACTAAGACTTGTATTTTTTAAACAAAGATTAATAACTTCTGTAGCAAATGTAGCTATTGCTCATTGTGAATGTTAATGCATTAACTAAGGTTAACTAATGAGGTCTTATTGTAAAGTGATACCTATTGGTCTTTATAGTTCTTTTGCACTTTAATCTGTGTAAAACTTTTAACTTTATACATTTTTCTGTATTGCTTTATTGCATTTAAATGTTCAGTTATTTTTGTTATAAGAAAAAAGTTATTAAACCTGTTATACTGTATTATGACAGCACTTTTTTTAAAAACTAAATTTCAACATCGTGATAATACCGAATACCGTGATAAAAGCATTAGCAATTAATCGCAACATGAGAATTTGATACCAGCATATCCCTAACTCTGATAAACCGTATATTGCCGTAGTCGTGTGTTTATTAGTCACGTTGAATCAATGAAAGCAGTTGAATCTTCTGTTTATTCAGCCGCAGCGATAGGCATTTTCTGGGTTTCTTCTGCGAGGCGTATTTGGAGT
>NW_015638024.1:2707271-2730402 GCF_001515625.1 Sinocyclocheilus rhinocerous | reverse complement strand
TGGGGATTGATTATGGTGTCATATTTACTATAAAAATTATAATGCTCATGGCTTTGATCAATTTAAATTTATGTTCGAGTAGTCAAATATGCAAAGTGACCATCCCATTCCTAGTATTTTGTTATAAGCGGTAGCCAGATTTTTTTGATACAGAGTAATGGTGTAGACTAGTTGTGAAACCAGATACTGGTATGCCTCAGCAGTCGTATTTCCTTGGGTGATAGGATACTATCCCGTCTGGCAGCCGTGGTGGCTCCTATAGGCGTTTAACTGGCATTCTTGGAGAGCCAGTGTGAGAACAAGGATCCTGAATGTATGTGAATGGTGCATGAGAGCAGCAGGTGCAGCGTCTCCCACAGTACTCTGGAGAAGCCTTCCCCAGACATCTGTGTGTGGGTTGGTTTCCTATAGGGTCAGAATGTTGGAGTGGAATGATTGTCTACACAGAGCCTCTCTGAGGTAACTGTATGTGTGACAACAGCATTTGCATTATAGTACCGTTAAAAGTATGTCATTGAACAAGGGGTTTGTTTGTTTGCTTGTTTGGTGTTATATCTTTGAATCAGTTGGTTAGCTTAAATGCAAATGGTGAATTGGGGGTAATCTGGGACACTAATACTCTGGGGGGTGGAAAGTATATAGTATATAGGCAAATGGTTTAAAAATGGTGTTGGCCTAAGTGTCACCATTAGGCGGCAGCAGGATCTCATTAAAACACAGATCTGTGAAGGCCTATGCAGTGAAGTCCAAAAGTCTAGAGACCACTAGAGAAAATTATTGTGTTTTGCATTTTTCTCATTTAATACACTTTTTCCATTTTAAATTATTTTATCAGCATACCAATTTGAGTGAAAAGTTAAACCAAATAATTAAAATGCATGTCAAAATGCTCAAGACATTTGTTTCACCCTTTTGCTTTAATAGCAACATTTGAACTGCATAAACTTCTCAAGTCTGTGTAGCACCTGGTGATCATATTCTGAAGCATTTCAGAAGATCCAAAGAGCTTCTTGTTCTTAAGTGGACAAACATCTGACTGTCTGTACAAAGGAGTTAACATGATCAATGTCACAACTTTGTTTTTTTGATTAGTGACCCAGAAATATTAAAGAATCTAAAGTATTTCTTATTCATTATTTTTTAAGCATTTCTTTGTTTAATACTTTCAGAACTTTTATGAGGGCTTTTCACACTGCCCTTAACCCCGGGTTATCTTCGCTCTAAACCCCGCTTTTAACACCTGGGTAAATGAACATTTCACACTTGTGATTAAGAAGCAGGGTTAGCAGCCATGGGTTTTTTTCCATGGGGTTATGAAACCCTGCTCTTTTGTTATATAAACAGTAATTTCAGCTTTTGAGTGGCAAAAATATCAGTGACAGAAGACACGTGAAATGGAGTAAAGAGGATAACTTTGTGTAAAGTATGAACAGTGTGAAATGTGAAGCAATATAACCCAGGATTCTGTTAACATGGGTTTTAGAATAACTATTTAAAGTATGGAAAGCCTATTGTTTTTTCCAAGTTTGAATTACATTTTAAGTCCAAGATTTTCAATGTTGTCTCGACTTACATACGTGTGTGTGCGCATTCTGATAACAAAGACAACAGGGAGAGTTATTATAGCCTTCGTCAAGTGTGTACAAGAGGTGTGACACTGTGATATCTCTCACACACACAAACACAAACACACACACAGAGGTATGCGCAAGACGCGCCCAGGTTCATTTCACAGTACGAACTCCGGTGCTCATCCAGAGTCAGAGTGCAGTGTGGAGCTAGACATCTCGTGGAAATCAACTGATTTTGTCTGATGGATACACTTATACTTTAAAGGGAATCAGTGTTTTACAATATGTGAGTACTTTTATGTGATAATGACTGCAGTTTATCATATAAGGTATCATGCAAGCTCAGCTAAATGCTTTCAAACATAGTTGTGTTCTCTTTTTGTTGTTTAGAGAATGTTCTCACTGGTTGTGTGATATGTCAGTTGTAATTCTAACAAGTAACATTTTTGTGGGTCAGTTTAATGTGTTTTAATATCTGCTTTTTCTAAACATCGGGTTGACTGATTTTTCTACTTAATCAGTTATCGGTTCTTTAATATTGAGTACTGATAAATGACACCAACTTTTTAAAGCCATTCATTCTCAAATTAAGATATGTTAACTTGAAAGTTATAGCCCAAAGCAAAAATAATATTTTAATAATATTACTAATAATAAAATGTAGAAATAAAACTGTAATTAAAAATGGATTCCCAAAATAAATATAAACGCTACTGGTTAGGATTTAATTTTTCATTCATTACTGGTAGAACTGTTAACATGAATTATAATAAAACCTTATTAACATATCTAACATCTGTTAGTCATTGTTCCTACTGTAGATATTCACAGCTTACTCAGGAAATTGTCATCATGACGTAGAATAACATTTTGACATACTGACAGGAAGCCGGTGAGACTCTTGGATTTGTCATAGTCTTACACCACAGAAGAGAACATATGTGTCATAAGCTGGTCGTGGTCTGGACTTTGGCACTGTGATGGCACATATTGTTGGGAAATGCCACAAAGATATATATATATGAGTTGTTTTTGACTATAAGGAGATTTTAATATATATATATAGTTGCATAATTGTATGCAAATATATATAGTTCATTTAGTTGTTAATTTAGATGTTACTATTAGGTTACTATATATACGTATACATATGTAAATATATAAATAAAAGCATTTGCCATAAATGTAATTATAGGTTATGTGAAAACCAGTCTGTAGCTAATCACAATTCCTTTTAACTATAAGTAGTCTGAGAAACTGTTGTAGAAGTGAATCAAGGTTAATTAATTACAAGTGAGCCCACTTCATTAACCTCTTATGTTGGGAGCATTCCAGTGTTGTAATCTAAGCACAGCACAGCTTTGTTCCTCCTGGAAAATGGAAATTTTTTCAGATAGAGATGGATGTTTAAAGGAAGAACACTTACTTGAATGGCCTCTTAGTTAAAGCTCACCCTGAGCTCCTGCTGACGGCACATAACTGAGAGGCATAGTTAGACTGTGATTTTTAGTGGCCCTGTGAAAACTATTGCTTGCCAGAATCCGCTCTGACCCCTGTGGCTCTGGGTCAGGAGACCCGTCACAGCTGAGGGACTGAGTGATTCCACGAGACGAGTTTTTGTTCACTTTGGCTTGAACAGCTAAATTGGTCTCTGGTGAGTGTGATAAAAGTTGTGTTTACTTTTTAGGAACTCGTGAAGTAAGAGAAAACCAAGGCTTTCACTTCAAAGACCACTTGACCGGCCGTCATGGAAGGAAAAGAGGAGATCAGTGATACTGACAGTGGGGTTATTCTGCATTCTGGTAGGTTCAGCCTGTTACACCTTGCCTATATAATGACATATTGCATGCTGTATCATATAGCATGTGGTTGTGAGCTTAAAGAGATAAACAGTTCACCCAAAAATGATCATTTTATCATCATTTACTCACCCTTGTGTTGTTCTAAACCTGTATGACTTTTTTTCTTTTGTATAGTTCAGTGAAAGGATTAGAAACAAATTTTTTTTAGAAATGTTCTTAAATCACAGCACATATTTAAAAATATATTTATAATAAACATGTATAAATTATTTTATATATATCGTTCAAAAGTTTGGGGTCAGTAAGATTTTTTTTTCTGATCCCTGAAAAAATGGATCACAGTTTCCACAAAAATATTAAGCAGCACTTAATATTTTAGTGCTTAAAGGGGTCATGTGATGCGATTTCAATTTTTCCTTTCTCTTTGGAGTGTTACAAGCTCTTGGTGCATAAAGAAGATCTGTAAAGTTGCAAAGACTAAAGTCTCAAATCCAAAGAGATATTCTTTATAAAAGTTAAGAGTCAACCACGCCTACCTAAAACGGCTCGTTCTAACACGCCCCCACATACCTACATCGACGCGTTTCAGAAAGGCGGGGCATAGAGGAGAAACAATAATGTACAGTATGTGGAAAATAATGTGTTTTTTTAATCTTAAACCACATAAACACATTTCATTACACCGAATACACAAAATAATGTTCTTTTTAGCAACATCATATGACCCCTTTAATAGCAGCACTTTTTAACATTAGTAATAATTAAAAAAAAAAATTCTTGAGCATTAAATCAGCATATTAGAATGATTTCTGAAAGATCATGTGACACTTCTAGCTGCTGAAAATAACGGCTGCTGAAAAAGTCAGCTTTGCCATCTCAGGAATAAATTACATTTCAAAATCTAACATTTAAAAAAAATAATATAACAAAGTTTTTTGAAATCTAAAAATATTTTACAATTGTAAGAATATTTTATTTTGTAAGAATATTTTTATTTTTACTGTATTTTAAGTCAAATAAATGCAGCCTTGGTAAGCATGACCACATTTTTTAACAGTAGTGTAATTTTTACATACATTTGAAAATGTATGTAATGCATGTTTTAGTTGTTAGTTTTCAATTCTGAAAAGGAAAATTATGTACATTACACCTGTAATGGTGAAACGGTTGAATCGGAAGCAACTACGCTATATCAGGTTTTTAAAAAGCCCTTGTAAACTAGAACAACCCAGTCTATTTCTTACAAAGGGACATAATGTAGATCTATTAATCAAATTTTTTCTGTGCATTCATACGTTTCTTTTTTGTCATTGCTCAGTTATCTCTTTGTGTGCTGTCACATGATTGATTGAAAATGTATGTTCAAGAATTCAGTAGATAAGCTCTCCAGACATGCCAGAGGCATTTGTTTCCAGTCACCGGATATAGAAGAAATAAATCCTTTGTTGTCACTCATTTAGCCGTTTTCAGTGACTGAAACCACCAGTCATAGCCTTCATTTTCATTTTTGATCATATCATAGGTGTTGATGAGTATTTGTTTCCTGAAAGTTTACACCAGTTTTTAAGATATGCCCTCGCTCAAACGTTGATTATAAATTGCCATCATTAGGTTTTTTTGTCTTTATATTATATCGTAATTTGGTTATGATTTAGAGCAGACAACCTTTAGTTATATCATCTATATTGACTATACTCACTTACTATTGAAGCAAAAACAAGTTCTTTATGTAACTGCTGATTTTCTGTTATTATCTTGAAGCTGCTCCTCATCCTGCTGTGGTTTATGTGTTGTAGGGCTTGACAGCCCCACCACAGTGATGAAAGATGTGAATACTCACACTCGGGTCATGAAACTCAAGCAGCAAGCTCTGGAGGACAGGCTGAAGATGTGCTTACTGGAGCTCAAGAAACTCTGCATCAGAGAGGCCGTAAGTCACCGTTCACACTCATGAACACACACTGATCCACCAAAACACTCCTGAAGAGAGATAAAGAAGTTTTCACATGGGAATTAGAGGGGACTTCCACTGTGCGCTGATACCATCATGTTTTTGAAGTTTAATTTTCCGCCCAAAATAACTTCATCAGAAGGCATGTCAAATGCTGCAGGATGCTTAAAGATTGTTTATGTCATTAATCAGAACATTCCCACCTCTCTCAAGAACACAACAGGAATATTTAATATATGCAATAAAGCATGTTAATGACTGAGTGAGCAAGTCACCCAAAGGTTTATCATCTTCAGAGCCAGAGGCTTTGTGGTCTAGAAGTCCTCTGGATAAGATGTTAAGTCACAGAAATGCATCATTGTTTCCTGTTGGAGTCATTTGCTGTGGCTTGTCCAGGTGTTCTTCAGTGTCTGATAACACCTTTATGTCACAATAAGTCTGAAGTCACGCCAGTTGTGTGTACCATCTGTTCTTGATGGGCTTCACCTCTATTGTGGCTTTTTAAAAATCTGTGGGCTTGGGTTTTATTGTCTCAAAGAGAATTGTATCTAAACGTATGCTGGCATGGATTTGGAGAAAATAGATGGCTGGTTTAGTTTGGCAGGTAGGGCTCTCGGTACGGCTTAGGCAAGAACCGAATCTTTCAACAACAGGCTTGCATAATGTAGCGGTTGAAAGCTGTAACTTGTCCCAACTCGCTGAAAGGTTTCATACTGGAGAAACAGGAATTCTGGTTAAAGACCTGTTCGTGATAACTTGCTTGTGACTTTGTTCTGTTACTTAATTAATTGACTATGTAATTAACGTAATTATACTTACAAATTACATTGACAAATTACAGATCTCGACTGCCACAAAAAGTTAATGCCAGTCTGAAAGATCAGCAGATTTTCATGATTTTTATTTTATATTGAACTGTGCTGCTCATTTCCACTATTTTTTACATTGTTTGGCATCATTTTACGCCCACTTAAAGTTCATCTTTAGAAGCACTAACAATTCAATAACATTGTTAAATGCAGTCTTTAGCAAATCCCAAAATTAATATCCATTTTTCAAATTCACTTGTAGAATTTAAAAAGATCGATTTTAGTTTTTGCTGTTTTATTTTAATCTTATTTAGACAAAATAGTATAGCATTTTAATATTAAAAAAAACATTTATTAGTTAGAATTGTAATATCGATTCATCCCTAATCAATTCCTTCTTCTCCTTCAGGAGATCACAGGACATTTGTCCTCAGACTATCCTCTGTTACCTGGAGAGAAGCCCCCTCAGATTCGCCGGCGCATTGGAGCTGCTTTTAAATTAGATGAGCCAAGTATCCTACATGGAACTGAGGTAATGACCTGAACTGACACTTAATCTTTATTTTCAGAAATCACAAAGATCTGGATAACAATCGACTGTTTCCAAGTCATTAAACATCTGAGGTACCCATCAAGTTCATATAAATAAGTCTGAATCTGATGAATATGATACACAGGACTCTGAGCTGAGCTCTGTGGAGGCTGATCTGGCTCTTCAGCAGCAGATATACGTGGCGGCCCAGAGACTGTGCAAGGAGGAGCATCTCAGCAAAGCGGTGAAGAGGAGTCGTCTACAGCAGTACCAGCGTGAGGAAAGGAAACTCAAAGATCTACAGGAAGCTGTGTTCAGGCTGCGACTGGAACATGGCCGATCCTCACCACGCCCTGGCATGATCACACAGAGAGGATGTGAGTGATTTATAGGAGCGCTTACTTTTTCAATTTTTTGTGTTTTTTTGCACTGTGTAATGAGTTATCAGCTTGATTAAAAATCTTGTTCTTACAATTGTCTGTGTCTTTGCATCAAGGCACTTCAGATGATAGCTCATTGTCAGACTCGGCTGTTCTTGATGAGGGTAAGTGAAAACTTTTGTTATATAAAAAGTGTTTAAATAATATTATATATGTATAATATTATTTATTTAAAGACTTTATTTTGTTTATTAATTATTTAAAATATAATAATTATTTACTTAAAAAAAAATTAAAGGCAATCTCCATTTTATTTGTCAATTACCCTTGTTAATTTAAATAATCTCTCTCATCCATGTTTCAGAGGAATTGTCTTCCCAGCTTTCTTCAGAGCCTCCTGCCCCTGCTGTAGACCTTCACCCTCCACCTCTTACCAACTCTAATCCCCCTCCTCATACACCTATAGTCCCCTCTTACCGGCCCCTGGAGGCCATTGTCCGTCAAACCCCCCCACAATCCCTGGAGGACTTGCACACATGCCAAAGTCCAATCTTAGAGCATGACCCTGCCCCCATTCAAAACTCTCCCTGGATGGAGAGTAGTTTGGACAAGCCCTATCAGAAAAAGAAAAGATCTCACTCTAGTAGCATCAAATCCAGGTACATACATCTTTTTTTTCTTTAAATTTTGTACTATGCAAAGCAGGTGTTAAATGTCAAAAGCATGTCATCCGTGACCTTTGTAAAGCAGTTTTGACTCAGCTGGTCATTAAGTCATCATAGTAAGTTTTAAGGGTGGGTATGACCACACCTCCTCTTCTGTAATGGCTGTTAAAGGGTTAGTTCACCCAAAAATGAAAATTGTCCGTCAAACCCCCCCACAATCCCTGGAGGACTTGCACACATGCCAAAGTCCAATCTTAGAGCATGACCCTGCCCCCATTCAAAACTCTCCCTGGATGGAGAGTAGTTTGGACAAGCCCTATCAGAAAAAGAAAAGATCTCACTCTAGTAGCATCAAATCCAGGTACATACATCTTTTTTTTCTTTAAATTTTGTACTATGCAAAGCAGGTGTTAAATGTCAAAAGCATGTCATCCGTGACCTTTGTAAAGCAGTTTTGACTCAGCTGGTCATTAAGTCATCATAGTAAGTTTTAAGGGTGGGTATGACCACACCTCCTCTTCTGTAATGGCTGTTAAAGGGTTAGTTCACCCAAAAATGAAAATTACCCCATGATTTATTTACCCTCAAGCCATCCTAGATGTATATGACTTTCTTCTTTCAGATGAATACAATCGGAGTTATATTAAAAAACATCCTGGCTCTTCCAAGCTTTATAATGGGAGTGGATGGTAGCCCAAAATTTGAAATCTAAAAATTGAACCAATCCATTATAAAAGAAGTCCACATGGCTCCGGGGGGGTTAATAAAGGCAGTCTGAAGCGACGCGATGCGTTTGTGTAAAAAAAATATCCATATTTACAACTTTATAAACCTTAATCTCCAACTTCCACTAACTGTCGTACGCGCGTTCACGAGAGAGTGGCGTCCAGCGGATTATGTAGGCGTAGTGTAAACTCCGGTGAGAATATGCTAGTCTCACGAGAATCAAGTTTTGTTTACAGCAAAGGAAAACCAGTGTCCTCTTGGCTTATATTGAAATCCTCCGACATTTTTCTTTACAAATCCTCATTTTATACTACTAATTTGTGACCGGTGTTTTGTTTTGCTCTCTCCTCTGCACTTCCATGTTCGTCACTTCCGCGCTTGTCACCGCGTTTGCCTACGTGCTCCGTCATCCGCTGGACGCCACTCTCTCGTGAATGCGTGTATGACAGTTAGCGGAAGCTAGAGATTAAGGTTTATAAAGTTGTAAATATGGATATTTTTCTTACACAAACGCATTGCGTCGCTTCAGAAGGCCTTTATTAACCCCCCTGAGCCGTGTGGACTTCTTTTATAAAGGATTGGTTCAATTTTTTGGACTTCAAATTTTGGGCTACCATCCACTCCCATTATCTAGCTTGGAAGAGCCAGTATGTTTTTTAATATAACTCCGATTGTATTCGTCTGAAAGAAGAATGTCATATACATCTAGGATGGCTTGAAGGTGAGTAAATCATGGGGTAATTTTCATTTTTAGGTGAACTATCCCTTTAAGCCAAACATCTCAAAGTTGATTTATGGAACAGATGTATTGTTGTCAGTAGAGCACGTCATAAAACTACAGCTGTACTGTTTCGGTTTTGTCTTCATAATTGTAAAAGGAAGTGTTTTTGTTTTACATCGCACAGTAGTCCTGCTGTTACCCCCACGTTGCCTCCACTGGAGGTTTGTCTTGAGGATGCCGGGATATCACTGCAAATACCCACCCATGCTGCCCTGAAACACACACAGTCCTGCAGCGCACCCTCCACTCCAGAGATACACCTGCGCAGGAGACATACCCTTAGGTTTGATCTCAGTTTACAAACAAACCTTGTATATACGCTACCATTCTGAAGTTTGCGGACGGTATGTTTTTTTTCTTCCTGTTTTTTTTTTTTATAAAAATATTAATTTCATACTGACCCCTAACTTTTGAGCGGTAGTGTACACTTCAGATCATGGATATTGTTTTATGTTTTATGGATATTATGGCCATCTCAAATCTTGACAAATCGATTCATTTCTCATTATAACAGAGCTCCCAACACTGAATCCAACCCTTATGATCCTGAGCGGGAACGTGGGCGCTCAAGGGGCCCCAGGAGACGATTGACAGACTTTGCGGTGACACCATCAGAATACTCTTCTTTAAGTCTAAATGTTGGAAACCCTTTGTACTACACTAGTTCTGAGGACAGCAACTCAGAGCACTCTGTGCAGTCCTTCGCCAGCTCGCCCTGCCAGGAGCACCCTGGGGAACTTCCGTGGCCCTACCAACCCCAGTATGGATACCAATACGCCAGTCTCAATGACAGCCATGTACCACAAAGATGCTCCCCTACCCACTTCTACAAGAACCCTCAGTACCAGTCCTCACCGAGCTTTTCCAGGGGGTACGTGGAGGACGGATGGGGTCACCCCTTGGAAAGGGACAGTGGGAGGTTGTACATAAGCCACCAGGCCCCTTCGCCTGTTTATTCTTCTAATGGTCACTATGAGTACTACTATAGCGAGGCTATGCCTTCCCAGCAGCGAAGTTGCAGGTTGTTACCCGCCCACGTGAAACTGTCACGGGCTCCTTCGCTGAGAGAGTATTCTCACCATCCTAGCAGAGGCCTGCCACGGCAGGTGGTGTCAGAGGAACTCAAATCATGGCACCAGCGCAACCAACTCCGACTGCCTCGACCGCACTCACTGGACCGGGACAGGCAGGGCACGCTCCGCATCCCCGAGTCACCGCTTTCGCTTTCCCAGCACCACCGTTTCCAGGAACAGCAGGTAAATTGCTGTTCCTCTCAGTCACTCAGAATAAATGTGCGGAAAATGTATTGACCTGCAAAGAGAAAGGAAAAGCTCCAAATGTGTAACTATCTTGGCTCTTTATGAAATAGAATAGAGCTGTATCACCTTTCTGTCAAGTATCAGTCTGTTGGGAGAGGAATTTCCAGAAAAGGCAGATCAGTTACGCACTGCCCAGGCCTGCCTGAGGAACAGGGAAAGGTTCGCTTGGTGTTCTTGCTGCGTCAAAGTGAGATCACTACTGGATCTAGGTGTGGTGTTCAGATATAAAAGAGCTTTTGATTGGAATTAGTTTAGGGAATGGCACAATAGCAAACCACTCACAACTCAAAATTGTCATTTTGTTTATGGTTGCCCAGAGACATTAGAACACAATGCTGTAAATCAGTGCACACTACTGTTCAAAAGTTTGGGGACTGTAAGAGTTTTAAAATGTTTTTAAAGAAGTCTCTAATGTTCAACATGGCTGCATTTACTTGATCAAAAATACAAATAACAAAAAAAAAACAGTAATAATGTTAAATATGATTACAATAAAATTTTTTAAAAAAAAATTCTATTTTAATGTTTTAAAATGCAAATTTAGTGATGGCAAAGCATTATTCCAGGCTTCAGTGTCACATGATCCTTCGGAAACCATTCTAATATGCTGATTTGGTGCTCAAGAAACATTTCTTATTGTCAGTGTTGAAAATTATTGTTGTGCTGCTTAATATTTTTGTGGAAACCATGATACATTTTTTCAGAATTCTTTGATTAATAGAAAGTTCTCTTTAAAATATAAATCCTTTGTAACATTATAAATGTCTTTACTGTCACTTCGGACCAATTTAATGCATCCTTGCTGAAATAAAATATTAAGAATGGTAGTGTATGTGAGTATGAGGAGTATCCGTGTTCTCACATATTCAAAGAACGCTCTGTTACCGCTCCATTTGGAGCATTAAATACATACATTAATAAATAAAACAGTTGCATGTTAACAAAAATTCATCTTAGGCTATTTATTACCAGTCAAAAATAAATAAAGATGGAATTTGTGAAATTCAGTTGGAAACATGATCAAAAACAAAAATGTTAAATGAAAATTAATGACAGAGTATGAATGACTACAGATTTACTGTGAAAAAAAAATTTATACAAATGTATTTTTTTTTAAATTACAGAAAATTAAAGAAGAGATGCTCTGTCATACAGTATAAGGAAATAAAATCTAATGATGGGTAACACGTCACTCTCTCCTCTCAGATGTGTAGTCTGTCAGGTTTCCCACGATCATGGATAAACTGGAAATATCAGGGAATTTTAAAATTGAGCTTTGCTGGAAATGTCACTGGAGTTCATAGGATCAGCTTGGTGTGTCCCAGCCTTTAAAGACAGTCATGGACATTTCTATAGTGAATATGTGTTCTTATTATGCTAATTATGCTAAAATATACTTAATTGTTAGAAATTGCTGTTCGTGAGTGAAATCTATGTAAAATCATAAACATTTTATCTATAACCACAAACAACTGGAAAAATCATGGAAGCTGTGGCATAGGAACTTTACATAATTTACAAAAATTATATGAGGGATTTCCAACCCTGCTCCTGGAGAGCTACTGTCCTGCAGACTTCAGCTCCAACACACCAGTCTATAATTATCAAGTAGCCCTGAATACCTTGATTAGCTGGTTCATGTGTGTTTGATTGGGGTTAGAGCGGTTAGAGCTTAAATCTGCAGGACGGTAGCTCTCCAGGAGCAGGGTTGGAGACCCCTGAATTATAACATCATACTAACACATCATCCTCACAACAGTACAGCAACTGTGCAAACGTGATTTCTCCTGATATATCATAATATTAAAACACGTTTTAAAAGAACGGTAACTGGGTGCAATTATAATTGTGGAGTGGTGTGTGATTACATACTCCATTCCACTCACATACTCTGCCACAAATACTTCATCAGATGGATCATTTGCTTACTTTGAGTTTATTTGTATTGTCACACACAGGTTTTCATTCTGCTCAAAGCTTTTCCTCATTCCTCACGGTCATGAACTTTCCCATTAACACAACAGTCTAGTGGGAAAATATGCAGTCAAGGTTGTTCTGCTGTTTATTTCCATTCAAGCTTTCGGTGGCTACACTGTGTGAACTTGATATGTCGATGAGCATTCCATTTCTCAGGGACGAAAGCTTGATTGGACGGAAGGAAATGGTGATAGCGACCCGGCCCATTAGCTCCTTTATTTCTCTAGAGAAAGCCAGATAAGTTGTTTGGCCACTTCTACTCCAACTTTAGTATCTCCTCAAGCAACATTTTGATAGTTGGCATGTTCCCAGCTGAAACCGATAGGTGTCTTTGTTAACTTCTTTTTTTCCCATTGCTTGGCATTGAATTTGATTGTACATAAGGTGGCAAGAATACATCAGTAAACCTGAGCATACGCTGTGGTGTCACTCATCAAACTAAAGTCCTTTGTTAAGATGTCAGAAGGATGATTCCCAAAGACCTAATGCTTTTCACTTGAATCCATTACTAATTGGAATACTAGTAAACTGAAGTTCCCTTTCGTGGAACTTCGAACTGCGTCCTCTAGGGGTCGCTATGGGGAACGCCTCGTCGTGACCCGTGTCTGAAGCCTACATTGAAAAAACACCAACTTGTTTGGCCGGCGACAGCCATGACGTCACTACCGTCGCGACTAGTACAAAATAGGCGCCGGTAGCGCACATCATTCTCTTCTTCGTCTTCACTGACCGGTCTGTTTGAAGCGTGCATTCCAAAAAGCAAAGTAAGAGCTTTTTCTTTCCTACTATGGCGAGCACTAGCGAAGCGTTTAGAAAGTGTGTACATCCGTGTCAGCGGTTCCTGACACCCGATGATTCACACGATCTATGCGTTGTTTGTTGATTTTAGGTTTGAAAAAAAAAGCATTGCATTTTTAAGTGTACTATAGAAGAAATATTTTTATTTAATACTCATTTTTATTGTAAAATATAATAGTATTATCTCTATTTATTATTTGGTTTATTTTATTTTAAAAATAAACTAAACTAAATAAAGTGCAATAATACTTTTATTAATTATTTTATATTTAATTGGTCTCCAGGTGCTCTCATGAGAACAAGACCTATATATGCACCCCTGTCAACAAGATTTTTAACATTAACTAGCATTTTGTGGAAAATAAATTCCTGATAAATAAAATAAACCACGTGAGGGTTCACGAGAAACAGAACACAAATACACTTAAAAAAAATAAAATAATAATAAATAAATAAATGTAATTTAAAGTTGTAAATAAAACGTCTCGGGTTACTTGTGTAACCATGGTTCCCTGAGGGGAACGAGACACTGCGTCCTCTAGCTTTCTTGCCATGCTTCGGACGCAAGGTTCAGACGAAGAAGTGAATGATGTGCGCTACCGGCGCCTATTTTGTACTAGTCGCGACGGTAGTGACGTCATGGCTGTCGCCGGCCAAACAAGTTGGTGTTTTTTCAATGTAGGCTTCAGACACGGGTCACGACGAGGCGTTCCCCATAGCGACCCCTAGAGGACGCAGTGTCTCGTTCCCCTCAGGGAACCATGGTTACACAAGTAACCTGAGACGTTTTCCATTACCATAAAAAATTATATTCAGCAGACTATGTCAGTAGTTTTTCTTCGGGACCTAGATTTGGTGCCGTAAAACAGCATCAAAATTGTTTATTATACACAATTAAACAATGAAATAAAAAAGAACTTATAAGAACTTGTATTTTATGTATAAGCCTAACAATATGGAAAAATATTAACAGACTGAATAGTAATAAGAAGTAGTAGGTCATCTGTATTTTTCGAATTCTATGAATTCAGACATACTACTCTGTTCATATACTGTTTTTCACCTACCATATAGTATGAAAGTAGGCATATTCAGACACAATTGTTTGTCCCCCCCCACCCCCCGCCCATTGATGGCTATGGCCCAATCAGAACATATATTTGAGTTGCGACACATCATTTGAGAACTACTGATTTAAATCATTCCCATACAGAAACTGTTTCTCAAAACATACCGTGGGTGCCAGTGTTATTTGCGTGGGAGTCAGGTAATTTACACTACAGTCAAAAATGCGCAATCAGACACCTAAAGAATGCAGTATACATGTACCAACAAGTCACATAACAAATTATTGAAAATTCCCTGCTGAATAAATTTAGGTTGGAGTACGAATGCCTTCAGGATTCAAGTAAATTCAGGAACTTGGGTTGTGCAATGAGATGACACATATTCACTCATTTTTAAACTTTACAGAAACCACAGGAATTCAAAACCACAAACTTGCAGATGCATTTGGTTGGTTAATTTAGTCATTTGGTTTCGGATCGTCCCTTTGAAGATATTTAGATTATATGTGGGAACATCAGCACTGCCCGAGACACATTTGTTTCATTCCAATATCATGTCATGCAATGATTTACAGAGTCATGTGTTTCAGAGGCAGCTGGACTTAGTCTTAAAGACTACTGCTCAAATATCTTATTATCTGAGAAACTTTAGCAAAATGAAAGACACTTGTCTCCTGTCCTGTTAATCTATGCTTTAACACACTGACTCTGTAGTTTAGAAAATATTGGGATAAAATGGGATAAAATTCTGCAGATACAATCTAATCCATTCCATAATGGCCTTTCTAGTTGTAAGAATACACTGTGTGCTCCATGATTTAAGACCCAGCAGCTGTTGTGTAACCCAGGCCAGATTTATGACACCTTCAGACAACATCACAGAGCGGCAAATTGTGCAGTCACTCCTGAGTTTCATTTAATATTAAGACTATCAACAGTCAAGGGTTACTAGAAACCAGTGCAAACAAATTTCCCTATGGACTGACCGCTTTTCTTCTTGTTTTGCTCCTCCAGGTATCCCAGAAACGGGTCATTCTGAGGACTCCAGACAGGTTGTATGAGGATGACTCTGAGGTTGCCAGCCAGGTGTGAAACCATGGACACCCTTCTGACAACAGCCGTATTTATTCAATAATTTATTAAGATGATGGATTAAAGGCTGATAGATTAAAGTATAGACTTTTTTAACATCGAACAAAAATAGGGATATGTCAAGACAGTCATCATTTTCTATGAAATGCCTTGTCCCAAAATTTTTGAGAGTATTACTGTGAAAGACAATTTTTAAAAAGTGTTTTATAGTTTTTTTATATAGAGTATGTATAGATTAACTTACCTATTGATTTTTTTGTACGATGAAATTAAGTCTAATTTGTTACTAAGTGTTTTTTAATGTTATTTGGTTAGTGTGTGTCGATACTAAGATGAAAAATAAAGTTATATGAATAAAGATTGTCCATATGATGTAATCAATGTTCTTTCTGATTAGTTATTACAGTGACTTGTATATATGGTGACTCACTGTAAATGGTTGCTCTAAAAACAAATATAAATTTCCAGATGATAAATGCTGATTGGTGCAATAAAACATCTTCTGAAATATTTTAAACTTATTAAATCACCTCACAATGATTTTGGTGACATGATCACAGAATCATTCTTGAAAATCAAGAATTGGATGAAAAACACAACACTGAAAACGCGCAATTATAAAGGGTAACCTACGGTGGCCGAGAAGTGCTAAACAAATCACAATTCTGAAATCAAAATAACAAAGTGGCTGTAAGTCATCAGCTCCAGTGGCGCAGATGGATAAGTGTCTGCCGTTAGCTTTTTGACGCGATCGACCCGGGTTCGATCCAGCGTTTTGCCGAACTTTTTTTTTCTCCCTTTTCAATCTCGTATCACATCGTAAAGGCATTTATTTTCAATAAAAATTAAGGAAATAATCAAAAAGTTGAAAATAAAGTATCGGGTAGGGTTAGGGTATGTGTAGGGAGGGCTTTATTGTAATCGACCCGGGTTCGTTCCCGCCTTTTGCCGAACTTTTTTTTTCTCCCTTTTCAAATCTCGTATCACATCGTAAAGGCATTTATTTTCAATAAAAATTAAGGAAATAATCAAAAAGTTGAAAATAAAGTATCGGGTAGGGTTTGGGTAGGTGTAGGGAGGGCTTTATTGTACCAATAAGGTGGCATCCATTTAATAATTAAAATTAAAATTATAATTTACACTCAATACGTTATTATTGCATACTGTTTTATAATGTACTACAATACTGAAGTGCAGATAATTGCCACTATTTGCAACAAGTAGTATACTTGATAGTAGAAATCCTGCTATTTTAACATAGTGTAAATAGGTATTTGCACTTAGTGTAAATAGCATATTGCTAAAAATACTGCTATTTTCACTTAGTGTAAATAGAATCCATTGCTAATACGAGATTTGAAAAGGGAGAAAAAAAAGTTTTTTTTTCACGGAACGCGGGTCGATCGCGTCAAAAAGCTAACGGCAGACACTTATCCATCTGCACCACTGGAGCTAATGACTTACAGCCACTTTTAACTAAATGTAAATAGACACTCCGTATTTTTTATTCCAGAGTAAGGGCAATTCATACAATACATTTAAACTGAGCTACTTTAATACCATCTCCGAACTTTCTACCACGACTCTGCTGTTCTTCGGCTGGTTCTTCCCTGTATACGTTGATTGACAGATGTCTCGTCCAGTCAGCGGTGAGTAATCCCAAACCAATGGCGCTGTCTCAAACTATACCTACCTTTTCCGGTCTGTCTGATTTGTCCTTGTATTTTCTGACTTGTAAATTTGTTTTCGGATTTGTTGTTGTGTTTTCTGACTTGTTATTTTGTTTTCGAATTTGTCATTGTGTTTTCTGACTTGTTATAATGTTTTCTGAATTGTTGTTGTGCTTTCTGAATTTTTATTTTGTTTTTTAGACTTGCATTTGCGTTTGTAATTTGTTATTTTGATTTCAGAATTGTGATTTGTTTAGCACTTCTCGGCCACCGTAGTAACCATTATAATAGACAGATTTGCTTATAGTATGGGTTCTTAATGAAAAAAGTTCAGTAGCCATTTAAATATTCGAGAACATTTAAATTCAGACAGCTAAAGTAGGTACGGGGTTGTCACGTGGCAACTGTTACATTTGTCACCGCTGTTGTGGATCAGTCTATCACAGTGATTACTGCATTATCACTGTTTACGGAATTATGAATTTCTTTCACGTTTTATAAAAATTGGTGGGGAGGGGTTTCATTCGGATGTGAGATACCAATCCTTTTAATTAATATATTTTAAATACTGTACATTGTAATATAAAATGTATACAATAAGACAAAGTCCTGAGATTTGAAAGTGGCTTTAAAAGAGAATTTGACTATCTGAGCCCTGGTGCCCACTTGACAAAGACGGGTATTTGTCTTATATGAATAACAGATAACAGTTTTTAAGTAGTAACATTTCAGTATGTGTGAAACAGTTTTTTCTTATTGGTCACCTGTCATGTCTTTACGACAAACAACACTGCCCTGCAATAACGCAGAAAAGTATAGCGTAAATCCCATCCACATGCTATAACTATTATAGTCTTCCAGCGCTTCGATTGTTTTATCACCGTTCACTTGTCATTCGTGAGTGCAGGAACAGACTGGCCGCCGTTTACCGGTGTAGCTGTAGATTTTTGGTCACTCAGTAGTAGTACAATGGATAAAACATTTACGCTGTATTCAGACAAAGCCGAAGACGTCGCTACCTCCTCTAGTTTCCGCCAGTTTAAAATAGAACATTTTCATCTCGATCTTAAAGTGGACTTTGAGCGGAAAACCATATCAGGTACCGAAACAATACAGCTACAGTGCACTCAGGATGGTCAAAGTGAGTTACAGCTGGATATTCATCCAACACTGTCTGTGCATGAGATCACATTCAGTCATAATTCACGTGACTGGACCACAACAGAATTTTTGATTCGAGACTTCACCAATTATGGGACAACACTGGTCGTGAAGTTCCCAACGCCTTTCAACTCAGATGACAAACTTCAGCTTGCAATCAAATATACAGCTTCTGATGGACCAGGGGTAAGCATGCAAGCTGCTTTTAATATTTTTTGTTCACATTAATTCCCATCTTGATGGTTCACAACTGCCTGAGCAATTCATTGTGATCAAAACTGAAACTTGTTGAAGCGTCATGAGACCTAGGAGGAAGAATACTTAGGTTTCTCTTTCTGAACTTGTTCTCCAAGCAGCCTTTAGTCACTTTCAGTCTTCAGATCAGCACTGATAATGCCAAAGTCATTCATTTATTGTACAAGCAAGCGTGCATCACTTCTCTGTAGATGTCATGGCTGGACCCAGTGCAGACGGCTGAGAAGACGCTGCCATTCTTGTACACATCTGGGTTCCCTGTCCTGAACCGCAGCCTGTTTCCCGGCTTCCATACACCCATGACAAAGAGCACTTACTCGGCTGTTGTGCAGGTAATGTCTCACCAAACGCATGAATCTTCTTATAGGTGTGTTGGCTGGAACCAGAGCAGACTGCGGGAAAGCTCAAGCCTTATGTTTTTACTCAAGGCCAGGCTGTTCTCAACCGCTCCTTCTTCCCTTGCTTTGATACTCCAGCAGTCAAGAGCACCTACTCAGCAACAGTTCAGGTGAGGCCTTTGGGCCGGTCAGATTTACAGATATAAACAAGATACAGACATTATAGTTTGCATCCCAATTATAAAATCTCATGTCTTTCCAAGAGAAAGATGATCAATTAGGAACAACGTGTTCAATTAGGAGGGTGGGATTTGATTTTAATAATCAGGAGTTGATTGGATATATTAAATATATATATTAAAATAGTTGTTATTTATTTTAAATTGTAATAAGATTGAAAAACATTGCTGTTACAAAATGTAATGCATTTTTGATCAAATAAATCCAACCTTGGTGAGCATAGACTTCTTTCAAAAATATAAAAAAAACAATCTTACAGACCCCAAACTGCTGAACAGTATATAATAATTGCAATGTATAAGTAAATAATATATTATAAAATGAGGTTGGTCAAAAACATCTTTAAAATGTATTATTGGTCAGTATTTATTTTGGATTTCATAAACTATTTTTTTCGTCAGCAATAGGCTCAGATCAGATTCTCAAGAAAGAAAGAAGCACAAGAATGATCAGATCCAGTTCAGCCTACACAATTGATTTCTTATCATTGCACTTTGAACTGTCTCATAAACACAGTAGCTTCTTTCTTTGATGTTCCTCACTCCTCACTCTTATGATCAGGTCCCTGATGGCTTCACAGCAGTTATGAGCGCTAGTAAATGGGAACAGAGGCAAGCAGACAGCGCTTTCCTGTTCACCATGGAACGTCCCATTCCAGCTTACCTGGTAGCTCTGGCAGTAGGGGACCTGCAGTCTGCTGAGGTGGGACCCAGGTAAAAAAAAAAAAAAATCCCAAATCTTTTACCATAAAGAAGTTACATCATAAGGCATGAAGTCTTTATTGCTCCTTTGGAATAAAAGAGTTAATTGGCCAAAAACAGACCAAGCTAAGCTGCAGTTGTTGAAAATGTTCATGTAAAAACTAAATTATATGCTTTTAGTGCAAAAATACTCCACTAACATTATATGTGGACCCTATTATAAAGTAATCATTTAAATAAAAATGATGATTATTATAATAAACACTTTTAACTGCATTTTCAGGACACGTGTCTGGACCGAGCCTTGTTTACTGCAGGCAGCCAAGCAGGAGTATGATAATGTGATCGAAGAGTTCCTGTCTGTGGGAGAGAAACTGTTTGGACCCTACGTTTGGGGAAGGTGGGATATGCTTTTTTTGAACGGCTTCAGTGAACTACATAATTATTACATTACAATAGACATGTTTTTGAATTGTTGTAATCGTTTAGATATGATGTGCTGTTCATGCCTCCATCCTTCCCTTTCGGTGGGATGGAGAACCCCTGCCTGACCTTTGTCACACCCTGTCTGCTGGCCGGCGATCGTTCTCTCGCTGACGTCATTGTACACGAGATCTGCCACAGCTGGTTTGGAAACCTCGTCACCAACGCCACCTGGAGTGATTTCTGGCTGAACGAGGGTTTCACCATGTACGCTCAGCGCAGGCTTTGCAGGGAGCTGTATGGTAAGCCATACGTTATTTGACCCTTAATATTTCACTAATAAAGAATTCGTTAAAAAGTACCATTTCATTCTCAGGAGAGGCTTATACGTGTCTGGAGGCAGCCACTGGTAAAGCTCTTCTACGTCAACACATGGACAACACTGGAGAGGACCATCCTCTCAATAAACTACGGGTTAAGATTGAACCAGGTAGGTCACCACTAGATTATTGTCTGTTTAATTTGACATTGTAAGCAGAAAAAAGATGGCAGTCTCGCATAACTTTGTTATTTTTATTGATAATTGTAAAGAATTGGTAGTAACTGCCTCTGTGTCTTTTTATTGCAGGTGTCGATCCTGATGATACCTACAATGAAACACCCTATGAGAAAGGCTTCTGCTTTGTTTCCTACCTGGCCCACCTCGCAGGAGATCAGTCACGCTTTGACGCATTCCTCAAGGTTACCTGAACAATAAGCTTACAGAAACTGTTCTTAATAAATACTCATTAAAACAGTATACTGTTTGAAAGTTTGGGGTCGGTAACTGTTTTTAAAAGAAGTCTCTTATGCTCACCAAGGCTGCATTTATTGGATCAAAAATACAGTGAAAACAGTAATATTGTGAAATAGTAGTACAATTAAAAAAAAAAAAAAGCCATTTCTCCAGTCCTCAGTGCAGTGTTATTTTAGAAGTATTTGTATACTGGCATAGTTGTTCTAAATATTTTGAATTAACTTTTATTTTTATATTTTCATTTTAATTTTAGTTTAATATTTTGTAGTTTTGTTAAATGCTTTTGTCATTCCTATTATTGTTCTTTTAGGTTTTTTTTTTTGTTTTTTTTCAATTTTTATTCAGTTTTAGTTTTTATTTATTTCCAGTTAGTAATTTTAGTGCTTCAACTTTATATTTTGTTTTATCTCAGCTTTATTTCAATTAACAAAAATGTTTTCGATAATAACCCTTCTTCAGTTTCAGTTTCCTTCTTCAGTTGTTTACTTCTACATTTTTTGTTATTATCGATGTCAAAAAACAGTTGTGCAGCTTAATATTTTATTAGATTATTTGATTTAGATAAAGACCTGAAAAACAGCATTTATTTTAAATAGATTTTTTTGTAACAAATTAAAAGTCTTTATTTAATGTGTCTTTGCTGAGTATAAATTAATTTCTTTCAAAATACTTACTAACCCCAGACTTATGACAGTATATACCAGTGGTTTTTACGAGGGTTGCAAGACTTAAAAAATGGGTCTCCAGGATGATTTAAGGTAAATGTGTGTATATATATATATATATATATATATATATATATACACACATGAACTTTGTTACATACATATATATGTATGTAACAAATTTCAAGACACATGGAAGGAGGCGGCGGGAACTGCCAAACATAACTTTAATAACACAATAAGCATAAACAACAAAACGAGTGTAAGCGGCAACTGCGTCAGGGCAGATTCCAGTGTGTATTTATTTGCACTCTGGAGCGCTTCAAAGGTTTCTATTTACAACGTGTTTTTGCAGCGTTGAGTATTGTGGCCAATTACAGACATATCTGTTGATTTCATGAACGCAATGGCCAATGCTTAGTTAAGCAAGCTCACGGATCCTGTCATTATAACAAAGTATAGACACAATGTAAATAAAAGATTCATTGTGCTTTGTAGAGAGCTTCATTGATTTTAACAGAAATGAGTGACAGCTTTTTAGTGATTATAAAGGGAGTGCTCTGTGCATGCTTTCTTGGACATCTAATGTGTGTGTGTATATATATATATATACAGTGCCTTGCGAAAGTATTCATACCCCTTCATTTTTTTTCACATTTTGTTATTTTGCTGCCTTATGATAAACTGCTTTAAATGACTTTTTCTCCACATCAATCTACACTCCATACACCTATCTGGGACAGTTGAAATTTAGCTCAGGAGCATTCATATTGCTTGTAAATGTTACTACACGTCAAGTGAAGTTAACCTGTGGCAAATTCAATTGAATGGGTATGATTTGGGATGGCACACACACCTTAATAAAAGGTCTAACAGCTGATAATGCATATCAGAGCAAAAACCAAGCACTGAGGTAAAAAGAACTGCCTGTAGAGCTCAGAAACAAGTTTGCGACAAGCCACACATCTGTGGAAGAGTTCAGAAAAAATTCTGCTTCATTGGAGGGTCACAGAAGCATGTAGTCTCTTGTTACCCTTAATGGAAGAAGTTTGAAACAACCAGGACTCTTCCTAGAGCTGGCCAAACTGAGCAACTGATGGAGAAGGGCTTTGGTTAGAGTGATGAACAAGAACCTGATGGTCACTCTAGTTGAGCACCATGATCATATGTGGAGACAGGAGAAACCTACAGAAGGACAAACATCACTGCAGCACTCCACCGATCTGTGTTTTATGGCTGTGTGGCCAAACGCAATCCTCTCCTCAGTGAAGGCACATGAAAACACACTTGGAATTTGCAAAAAAGCCCTTAAAGGACCCTCAGACTGTGAGAAACAAGACTCTGGTCTGATGAAGCTCAATTCCAAGCATAATTTTCAAGAAAACCAGGCACTGCTCATCACCTGCAGAGTA
>NW_015638024.1:2702947-2707214 GCF_001515625.1 Sinocyclocheilus rhinocerous | reverse complement strand
CCATCCCAAAAGTAAAGTGTGCTGGTAGCAGCCTCATGCTGTGGGGCTGTTTTTCAGTGGCAGGGACCGAGGGACTTGTCAGAGTAGAAGAAAAGCTCAGTGCAGCAAAATATAGAGATAGCCTAAATGAAAACCCATCAAGGGGTATGAATACTTTCGCAAGGCACTGTATATATATATATATATATATATATATATATATATCATGTCCCGTAAATTTAAAAAGAAAAAAAGGGTCGCTCTTCAAAAAGTTTGAAAACCTTTGGTATGTACAAAAAAATATATGTAAATAAGTATGATAAAAGAGCAATTCAATTGTGTCTCTTCAAGGCTTATGTTGACAAGTTCAAGTTCAGAAGTGTGTTGGCAGAGGATGCATTGGACTTCTACCTGGAGTATTTCCCAGACCTGAAAGAGAAGAATGTCCACAAAATTGAGGGTGCAGAAAAAGACCATTAGTAGCATTTCTTTGTCATAAAATCACAAAAGATAAATTCATACTGTTTGGTCAGACTGCCTTTTGCATCAGCTTTTGTTTCTTCTCGGTTGTTTATTAGGTCTGGATTTTGACAGCTGGCTCAATGTGTCGGGTTGGCCTGCATATGTGCCTGACCTCTCTGCTGGTCAGGAGCTAATGAAACCAGCAGAACTGTTAGCGGAAATGTGGGTTGATCATAACCTAGACTTGGAATCTATCTGCAAAACTGATATAAAACTGTGGAAGACCTACCAAACTGTCTACTTCTTGGAAAAGATCCTTGAGAAGTCACCACTTCCAGATGGTGCAAATACTTCCTTGTGTTTATGGTTTGTTTTTATTTAGTAAAAGTTGTATTTAAGTAGATTGTAAAATAAATAATATCCTCATATTAACAGGCCACATGAAGAAGCTGGAGGAGTGCTACTCGCATATTATTGAGTCTAACAATGCCGAGCTGAAACTGCGATGGGCCCAGATTGTTGCAAAGAATCAGCATAAACCAGGATTCCAACATATTCGCAATTTCCTCACAAGCCAGGTTAGAATCTGTACAACTATTTATTAATCATTTAGCTGTTTTGACTAATAATTAAATTGCTGGTAGGCATAGAGACTGGTTGACTTGTTTTAAAAGACTGATTTTCATGTTTTGCATTCAGGGGAAACAGAAGTACACATTACCAGTTTATCGGGCCCTTTGGAATGGATCAGAAGAGACAAAGTCTCTGGCATTGGAGGTTTTCTCAGCCACCTCGAATCAGCTTCACTTCAATGTTCACAATTATGTGAAAAAGATAATGGCTTGAACATAAATTAATTAGGGAAATATAACGGAACCAATGTATGCAATTATCTACTTTTAAAAGCACCCTGGTTTCTTAAAATGATGGCGCTTTCAGCATTGATATAACAATCTGTATTCATTATTCAGGAAATTGCTTCTACTTTTTTAGAATTTGTGGATTAGACTTGGTTTTCCTTTAATAAATAACATTTCTTCTGGGCATTTAATTACTTTCACGTTTTTACATTTAAAATTGTATTGCATTTTTACAAATAAATATATTTCTAAACAAAAAGAAATCAGAGGACATTTATTATTTGCACTTTAATTTAAAACATTTAATTTTAAATAAATTGTTGTCATTTTTGGACAGAAATTAAGGAAATTTTATTCCACTTTTTAAATATATATACATACATTTATCAGGACTTTTATTTTTATCTGGTTGTATGGGTTTCCGCCGACAACAGACATTAGATATGTTGTAATATGGATGGCATTAGGCCGAACGAAATGCGTTGTTCGAATCGTTTTATTATGCGCAATGAGGGTGCAGCGTTGTTTGCCTCCAACACAGCTGCCTGCATGTTCATGGTTGTGCCGACTAATGTTTAGGCTGAAGCTTCGCTCTGACTGAATCTCTCCTTGTAGAAGTAGATCTGCTGGCATGAGTTACGCGATGGTAAGTCATAAAGCGTTAGAGAATACACTAAGTTTAACTGCAGCAATGAACTATTATAGAGAGGAAATGTTGCTTTGGCATGCCACCAAGTTTGTTTAACATTGCTGGTTATCGGTATATCAGCACAGCATATTGACTAGTCATGGCACTAACTATGCTATTCAGTCATTTGTATTTAAAATACATTTTTGTTTTGTAGAAAACGAAATCAGCAGACAGTTCTTCTTGAAATGGGATACCAAAGCAGAAACATCAGTTCTACGTTTATTTTAGGAAATACAGATGATTCATTCAGGCATTTGAAACTGCTGAGAATCTTTGTTAATGGTTGAGTCACGTTTCTGTTGTATGTTGCATATCAGTGAATGCATGTTTGGTGTTTTTTTTAATTATTTTTTATAATTGATCGTTTTCTGTTATATGTTTTTAAGGTGGATTTTAAACCGTGTTAATGTGCACTAATCTGTATTTTTAGTCCACTACAGTTGCAGTGTCGGTTGGAGTGGTGCTGGTCTCAACAGCAGGTCTGCTGGGTTATTATTACTTCAACAGGAAAAGGAAACCACAGATTACCCTGATTAATCACTCTGAAAAATACAAATTGAGACTAGTAGACAAAGAGGTATTTGCCCTGTCTATTTATTACCTTGTGCTATAATTTATATTCGTGGTACTGACAAGATGCTTTTGACAAAATAATACTTTTTTTCTTTTCCTACAGATCATAAGCCACGATACCCGCAGGTTTCGGTTCGCCCTGCCCAGTCCAGAGCATGTTTTGGGATTACCAGTAGGTAAGTAGTCTGAGGACTGGGTGGTGGGTTGGTTGTTTCTCTGCTGCTAGTACAAAGGTTGCAGGGTTTGGTCTGAAGCATGCTGAAATCCCACACCTGTCCTGTTGTGTAAACTGCTTTGGAAAAGAACTGTGTGCTAAATGATAAATGAGCGTAGGATTTGAAAAGCAGCTTGTTTAAACATGCACAATTCGCTTGAGAGTAATCACAGACATTTGGACACTGTTTACATATAAGGCATTAGTGGACGGCGCTAAATTCCGATGTAGACGAAAACATCGTGTGAGCCAATTACTAAGAAACACAAACCACATCAGATTTGTAGTGAAAATGCTGATCTGTCCTGATGTCAATCAACCTTTGCACTAAAACAAGGGTTTAGTTTGTGGTTTTATGCTTTTTCTAATATTTCCTGATATCAACGACATGACACAGATTGTGCACATTCAACTTAATATGTTCACTAGTACAGTTATAAGACAAAAATAATTATAATAAATATTTCTAGGGTATATACAAATCAGTATCTATACTATTTAGTTTGAGGTCAGAAAGTTTTTTTTTACTTTTATTCAGCAAGGATGCATTCAATTAACCAAGTGACTAACAAAATTCAGAATGTTACAAAATAAATGCTGTTCTTTCCACAAAAACATTAAGCAGTTCAACTGTTTTCAACTCTTGATAGTAATAAGAAATGTTTCTTGAGCAGCAAATGATCATATTAGAATGATTTCTGAAGGGTCATGTGACACTGAAGACTGGAGTTATGATGCTGAAAATTTGGCTTTGCCATCACATGAATAAGTTACATTTAAAATTAAAATTAAAAACAAATATTGTAATAATGTTTCACAATATTGCTGTTTTTACTGTATTTCAGCATAATAACTTTAATTTACAGTATCTCACAGAAGTGAGTACACCCCTCACATTTTTGTAAACGATTATGCCGATTATCGCGATTAATTGTCTGTTTTTTTTTTTATGGCTTTCATTATATAATTGATTAATTTAAGGGTTCCGTTAATTATGATGTTATCTTTTAATCTTTTTGAGTTATTATTTTGCAAGATTACATAGAGTATTCCAAATTCTACGAATCGGCCAATACCGATCCAACACCAGCGCTACTTTTTTTCTACACCACTACAGAATATCAATACTGTGTTTGTGGAACTAATGGTCACTCTTTTAAACCCTTTGTTAAACGCAATCCACTAAATACTCACTTCCTCATTACAGAGAAAAACTACAGAAGAATCTGGAGCCCTGTATAGGCTATACAGTGCATGAAAAGCAAACTGGTGCTCTTCTGTTTCTTTTGGTGTATGACTCCCCCTTGTCTCCTATAAAAAGTGTTGTCTGAAACAACCGCGGTTATATCAAATAATCGCGATTAGATGGTTATTTAATTATCGCGACAGGCCTAGTGACAACACTGAAGAAATGACACTTTGCTACAATGTGAAGTAGTGAGTGTGTACAGCTTGTATAACAGTGTAAATTTGCTGTCCCCTCAAAAT
>NW_015638024.1:2696069-2701250 GCF_001515625.1 Sinocyclocheilus rhinocerous | reverse complement strand
AATTTGGACATTTTCACTTTGGGGTGTACTCACTTTTGTGGCCAGTGGTTTAGACATTAATGGCTGTGTGTTGAGTTATTTTGAGGGGACAGCAAATTTACACTGTTATACAAGCTGTACACTCCTTTCTTTACATTGTAGCAAAGTGTCATTTCTTCAGTGTTGTCACATGAAAAGATATAATAAAATATTTACAAAAATGTGAGGGGTGTACTCACTTCTGTGAGATACTGTATGTATGTATATATATATATATATATACACACACACACAAAATGTATAAGTTATTATTGTAATTATGATTATTTTACCTTTATGCGCTTTAACATGCACTACCATACTGACATAGCAAGTGGTGTATGTAGTCACAAAATCAGACCCAACTGAGATGCAAGTTACCAGATGTAAACAGTAGTGTGTCTCCACTTGTGACGGCATCATGTGATACGGATGTTCATACCTGGTGTAAACAAGAACGTGATGGACAGGCTGGGGTGTGTATCAACTATTAACAGTAAAGTACTCTTTCTCCCTGTCTTTCTCTCTCAAGGCAAGCATGTTTATCTCTCTGCCAGGATTGATGAGAATTTGGCTGTGCGTCCCTATACACCAGTGTCTAGCGACGATGACAAAGGATTCGTTGACCTCGTTGTGAAGGTTCTGATTGTCTATATTTCTTAAAAAAGCTCCTGGGGTTTTAAACGGTAGTATGGAGCTGACATATTTCATTCTGCAGATTTATTTTAAGAATGTGCACCCAAAGTTTCCAGAAGGGGGAAAGATGTCCCAGTACTTGGAGAGTTTGAGGATTGGAGATGTGATTGACTTCAGAGGACCAGGAGGTTTGCTGGAGTACAAGGGGCAAGGTCTGACTCAGCACATTTACTATCAATATTTGAACTTGGATGGATGTATTTACACAGTGGTCACACCTTAGACCTACATCTCCACCCAACAGGTCAGTTTGCTATACAGGCCGATAAGAAGACCCCTGCTGAGACTAAGACTGTAAGAACGTTGGGTCTTATAGCTGGAGGAACTGGTATAGTGTCTTATTCTCAATTTCTAGCCATAATAATGCTGTATGATCACTAAAGTCATTTGTTCTGCTCCCTTTGTAGGCATTACGCCAATGTTGCAGCTGATTCGTGACATCATCAAAAACCCAAGTGATACAACGACATGCAGCCTGCTGTTTGCCAACCAGGTTGGTGTTCCATTAGAAAAGAGATTGTTTTAAATTTATTACTGACCAATTTTTGTGGGTGTGTGTGAACTATCTCTTTCAGAGCATGATGAAATGGTTTGTTCATAAACAACATATTAAATAAAAGTGATGTTCAGACAGATTAAACTGCAAGTCTAAAATGAATCGGTTTACTTTTCGTCTGCCTTCCAGACTGAGAAGGACATTCTGCTGAAGGATGATCTGGAGGAGATTCAGGCGAGGCATCCGGATCGCTTCAAACTCTGGTTCACAGTGGACCGAGCTCCTGCAGGTATATGGCTTCCTACCGATCCTACAAATTATAAAGCTTGGTATACATTTGTTTTTAAAAGTTTGGGGTCAGTGAGATTTTTTTGTGTTTCTGAAAGTCTCTTATACTCACCAAGGCTGCATTTATTTGATCAAAAATAATATTAAGTAATATTGTGAAACATTGTTACAATTTAAAATTACTGCTTTCTATTGTAATATATTTTAAACTGTCATTTATTTCTGTGAAGGCAAAGCTGAATTTTTTCAGCATCATTACTCCAGTCGTCAGTGTCACATGATCCTTCAGAAATCACTCTAATATGATGACATGCATTCAGGGTTCCCACGCATCCTAGAAAACCTGGAAAATTGATGACTCATTTTCCAGTCCCGGAAAATTGTTTTTAAAAATTTTATTGTGTTTTCCTTTAGTCAATAATGAACAGTTTACCACTGGCCTGAAACAATTAATGTTAGTAGTAGAAAACGTTGAACGGCCATAAATTGGAACCGGCCTGTTTTTGCTCCAAACGCGTGATTGGAAATCGGTTCTTTTTTCTTTTTATTTCAGGCGATCTCTGTTCTGGACTTGCACACAAACTGTATTGCAAGCATTTTCCAAAATGTAATTTGTGTGGAAATATTACAAAGGCTGTACACGGGACGTTAACAGAGGCCAGAGACGCTGAAGACGAACACAAAGAGGGGAAAATACTGTAGCTGGCAGAGCAGCTCATTTGTTTAATAAATAGAAAGAATAGAAAAAACTGCTTTTATTTTAAATAGAAATTATATAATTAATGAAAAATTATGAATGCCATTTTTGATCAGTTTAATGCAACCTTTCTAAATAAAATAATTTAAAAAGTAAAAAAAAATCTTTTAAAAAATCTTAACCCCAAAATTTTGAACAGTAGTGTATGTTGGTCATTGACATATTTATAAATTGTAAAAATAAAAAATATAAGTTTAATATTGTAATTTGACTTGACCTCCTATGATGAATGTTTTTAATTTCTGAATTAAAATTCCTTTTGATATTTCATTTGTCATTGTGATACAACTTTTTCAAAAAAGGGAAACCAACATAAAAACAGAGTACATTTAAGAACTTGGGATGTGTTTTAGACTAGATTTTTATTTTTATTGATCATATATATTTGTTTTTTGTTGTTGTTTTTTGACATTTACCTGCATTTACGTATCTGCAGATTGGGAGTACAGTCAGGGCTTCATCAATGCTGAGATGATTCAGGAGCACCTGCCTCCACCCAGTGATGACTCTATGATCCTCATGTGTGGTCCACCTCCCATGATCCAGTTTGCATGTAATCCCAACCTGGACAAACTGGGCTACAGGCAGAGCCAACGTTTCGTCTATTAGACCATTCTCAATGCTCAGGGCCCAGACACAAATTACTCCAAAGATACTAAATTACACACAATTGTGTTTAAGCTAATATTGCATATAATAAATATTAAATGTTTAAGTGCTAGTCTGTCCAGAGGTAATTGGTTCTTCATAGTAAAAGCCTATTATTCTAATACGATACAGAGACAGTCTGCTGTATCCTCGGGCTTTATATTGACTATTGTGGCTTGATGTGCTATACAATAAGATGCTGATACTACAAAAAAGCACCAATTTAATGCACTAAAAAAGGCACTAGAGTTTTAAGACACCTGCTTGCTGAATTTAATGCTGAATATTATAATTCACGTGCCTGTGTGACGTGACTGGCATTCTTGTTTGATGTATGTATACATTGTTATGATATGCATTTGCTGTCACTGGAGTATTTTTGTATGCATGCTGCACTCCATATATGTTTATCTTTTATGTTAACCATATATGAATTTTTAAAAGCAATGCAATTGTTTTCTATGAAATGCACTAAAGCAACAAAAAAGTGCTTATTAAAGTGTTTTCACTGGCATTTTATTGTTTAATTGCTCCCCCCAGCATTGCATGGCCAAATCTGAGGATTTTATGTATGTTGTGGTTGTATGATGCTCACATTTGAATTGACTGCGATTATAAAGAGTGCCTAGGATGAGGATTGGGGATTATAGGAGATTGTCAGCAAAGGCCAGCTGGTTTAACACAGAAATACTCCATCTTGAAAGACTGATAGTAGGATTTTTTATCATCCTAAAGCCTGCCAGCGCGTGCTGGATAAATGTGACCATCACACAAACAGGCTGTGGTTTGGTTAAGCCCTTCAGTGTTTTCTGTGCAGTCCTCAGATGGATGTTCAACCGCCACTGTCTGGTCTTTTACAATAAAATAAATCACCTGCTGGAGATTACTGCTCTAAATTTGGAAACATTTACAAGAACCATCAAATAAATGGACTAGCGCCCCTAAAGAGCGATGTGGGGACTTTGCCAAATCTAGCGCCGCCTTTCGCCAGCAGGCGGCGCTATTTCAAAGACAACAGCGAGCCAGTTTGAACTCGCCGTCTGACACACGGCAGCTTTCAACTCTATTTCTCCATCCTGCTGGTATTTGGTCGCCATCCGGAAGAGATCCAATTTCTTTAACAGCGCATCTGGACATCAGGTAACCGTCTATACGAGAAAATGCATCGTTATTTCAATGCAACGGCAAAATTATGATTCCCATGTTGTTATGTACGCATCCAGACACTGTAGTTTAGCGGTGCACAGCGGTCTCAATGCTAACCTGCTTTATTACAACAGCTTTGTGTTTTTAAAAGGCTTAATTTCGTACTAAATTAATCGTTGTTAGAAACATATTTTGCGTATCATATAGTTGTTGTTATATCGTTGTTGCTATGTTATGTATCTTGTAAGTGTTGATCATGACGTGTACCGGTGTTCTGGCTGCTCGTCCCCTAAAATTTAAAGCCCGTTGTTAGCCAGCAGCTACTTTCCGTTAGTCATGGTTATGAGTGCTGCTGTATGATGCCGCTTAATACAGAGTCAGTTATATCGGTTTTATTTCGAAATCTAATGAGCTGCCTAACGTTACCTAGACAGTGTATTTGGAACCATATGTGAGTTCGAACATTTGATTCGAATTAGTGGTGAGGATTTTGATACAAAAATAAAAGATTCGCTCGGTGGCTCTTCTCCGCAGGTGACACGGTGACGCCAGCTCGTGGCGACGGATGAGCGAGTCGATCTCTCGTTTACTCAGCCGATTCGAGAAACACTTTGTCGCTCACAGGTCTATATATATAAGTCTGTATATAAAAATTGTCTACAGTTGTTGTCAACTGCTAGACATTATATTTTGTCAGGCTACAGAAAGAGACAACAATTATAAATAAATTAGAGGTTCAAGAACATCATCATCTGTCATTCATTGATTTTGCACACATTCATGATTCTACTTAATGAACAAAATATCTGATTCATTCTTGAGTTTAGTTTTAATAGAGTGCAACAATTGCCCCTTTCACACATAAAGTCTTTACTGGTAAATTACTGGTAAATTCAGAGGCGGACGAAGTACTCAACTCCATTACTTGAGTGAAAGTACAGATACTGCTGGTCAAATATTACTCCATTACAAGTAAAAGTTGTAAAGACTTTTTACTTAAGTAAAAGTACAGAAGTACTTGCTTTTAAAAGTACTTAAGTACCAAAAGTAAATTTCCTTTTTTATGTCAATGCACATATTTTTTATTGTTGTACGTAATACTTGCAATACCTCTGAAGCAACTTACAATACA
>NW_015638024.1:2678706-2695591 GCF_001515625.1 Sinocyclocheilus rhinocerous | reverse complement strand
ATAGAAATGTAGTGGAGTGAAAAGTACAATATTTGTCTTTCAAATGTAGTGAAGTTAAAGTCATAAGTTCCCAGAAAAAATAATACTCAAGTAAAGTACAGATACTCAAAAAGTGTACTTAAGTACAATACTCAAGTAAATGTACTTAGTTACTGTCCGCCTCTGGGTAAATTACCGTTAAGGGATCATGTGTGAACAGGGCCTTTTCAAAAATACCGGTAATGTGCTCGGTGTGAACGCAGCACAAGATTACTGGTATGAGCACGTAGGAGTTCAGAACGCGCTGACTTAAAGGGATAGTTCACCCCAAAAATGAAAATTACCCCACGATTTACTCACTTTCAAGCCATCCTAGATGTATATGACTTTCTTCTTTCAGATGAATACAATCGGAGTTATATTTTAAAAAACATCCTGGCTCTTCCAAGCTTTATAATGGGAGTGGATGGTAGCCCAAAATTTGAAGTCCAAAAAATTTAACCAATCCATTATAAAAGAAGTCCACACGGCTCAGGGGGGTTAATAAAGGCCTTCTGAAGCGATGCTATGCGTTTGTGTAAGAAAAATATCCATATTTACAACTTTATAAACCTTAATCTCTAGCTTCCGCTAGCTGTCATACACGCATTCACGGGAAATGGTGTCCAGCAGATGACGTAGCACGTAGGCAAACACGGTGACGAACGCGGAAGTGCAGGGGAGAGAGCAAAACAAAACACCGGTCATGAATTAGTAGTACAAAACGAGGATTTGTAAAGAAAAATGTCGGAGGATTTCAATATAAGCCAAGAGGACACTGGTTTTCCTTTGCTGTAAACAAAACTTGTTTCTCGTGAGACTAGCATATTCTCACCGGAGTTTACGCTATGCCTACGTCATCCGCTGGACGCCACTCTCTCGTGAACGCGCGTACGACAGTTAGCGGAAGTTAGAGATTAAGGTTTATAAAGTTGTAAATATGGATATTTTTCTTACACAAACGCATCGCTTCGCTTCGGGAGGCCTTTATTAACCCCCCGGAGCCGTGTGGACTTCTTTTGTAATGGATTGGTTCAATTGTTTGGACTTCAAATTTTGGGCTACCATCCACTCCCATCATAAAGCTTGGAAGAGCCAGAATGTTTTTTAAAGAGGTCATATGATGTTGCTAAAAAGAACATTATTTTGTTTTATGCACCAAGAGCTTGTAACACTCCAAAGAGAAAGGAAAAATTTAAATCGCATCATATGACCCCTTTAATACAACTCAGATTGTATTCGTCTGAAAGAAGAAAGTCATATACATCTAGGATGGCTTGAGGGTAAGTAAATCATGGGGTAATTTTCATTTTTGGGTGAACTAACCCTTTAAGACGTCTACGCTGGGCCAATCAGAATATTTTGACGCAGATGGTGCATTTACTCAAATTGTAGGGCATTTGAAAATGAAAGATTTCAATTACAAGAGGAATTAAAATCTGCTGGCATAAATTCTCTTACCTTGCAGAGTATATTAAATAGTTCTTATAAAACACATAAAGCTCTTATAAATTTCTTGGAAAAAAACTAAATTATATGATAAAATATAGATAGTTTTTTTCCCCCTTGATATCAGTGCCTCACACTCCATCTCAGTAGGCGGCGGAATATGCACCATATGCATATGCACCAAGCTGGTTTGCCAACCGCCATAAAAAATCAAAAGAAGAAGACGACGCATTTACTCCGCGCTGTTTATGGAAGTCAAAGAAATGTCTAAAGTCATCTAATAAGATGTCTCTGGGCCAAAAGCGCTGCATGAATGTTAACGTTTGACACAAAAATGAAAACATCAACAAAAACACTGACTGCTTATACCCCTCCATGTTTACAAACACAACACCGGGAGGCGCAGCCTTTTAGAGGTCATTTCCAGTTAATGATGTAACAAAATTTACCGGTATTTTGAAATTGATTTGTGAATGGTGCTTTACTGGTAAAAAGACGGAACATCGTTGCCTGTGTGAACTGCGCATTTTTGTATTTACCGGTATAGTCGTTTCGGTAATTTTACGGCAATTTACTGGTATTACTGTGTGAAAGGGCCAAGTGTCTGCCCACTTTTTCAGCGCCTTGGTTCCCGAAGTATTTTTCCCATAGGGGTTTTACTAAAATCCAATGAAGCATTGCAAAAGACATTGAATAAAAAATTATGGCTAAATATAAAACTATTGATTTAAAGATGTTGATTATGTATATAGAAAAAATATTTTACATTTATTGCAAAATATGCTTATTCAAATATATAAGTAGTTTGAGAGCAAAAAGAGAGCATAATCACTTGGTGTGATTCTCTGTTGGCTTGACATTTCTTTGCAGTTCCTCTATTAAACATGATTATTTAAAAAATTAGTTGAAACAATGTGAGCTGATGACAAACATCACCAAAAGTGTATTACATGGATGAACAACCTTGTAGCTCACAGTAGGCCTGCCTTTAAAGGTTTATAAGTTATTGTTGAGTTATTTGAAACACAGCCAGAATGAGCTACTTCATGTCATTGTGAACTGAGATAATGTACGACAGCGTTTTTAGTGTCACTTAAAAAAAAAACGTATATTACGAGATTAAAGTCGTAATATTTTGAGAAAGTCAAAATTACGAGAATAAAGTTGAAATATTTTGAGAATAAAGTCAAAATATTTGACATTGAAAAGTTAATTGATTCACATGCCGCTTAAACTGAGGCGAATACAGCAATCTGTCACACCACATTAAACAGCGTGAAAAACACATTATTGTAAGACATATTGTTTGTATTTCGCTATAAAACTGACAGAATTTCAAAGCTGAGACTTTGTTTTATATTAAAAGTACCAAAAGCACAAAGCTTATTGCTGTTATACGGTGGCTGACGCACTACAAACAATGAATGCATTCAAAGACCTGAAATAATATTTCCAAGCATACTGTCCCCATGAGTATGACACTTGGTATGATTTCTGCTAATAATCCCACATATATTCAAATGAGTTGCCACTGGAATTTCGGGCCATTTGCATGCACAATAAAGGCTATACTATCAAAATATTATAACGTTGATCTCATAATTGCTACAACTTAATTCTCGTAATTTTGACTTTATTCTCAAAATATTTTGACTTTATTCTCATATTGCTACGACTTTATTCTCGTAATGTAGATTTTTTTTCTCAAATTATTTCAACTTTAATCTCGTAATCATAGTTGTTGTTGTTTTTTTAACATGGCACTAAAACTCCGTCGTAATAATGAAACCTAGTTGTTGTTTTTTTTCCCCAAGATTGAATGCAATTTTATAGAAAACATCCTGAAATCTGCCTGTGTTCAAAGCTTCTGCCAGAGGTAAGCCGTCTCTGTTGTTGTTACGGGTCACAGATGTTGTCATGACTTGACTTGGGCAATGAAGTTTTGTTTTGATCGAATATATTACGTTTGGCCCACAGTGAACTGAAGTGGAGGCTTCAGAGGTCTGAGACGAGTCACAGGGCAGTCTACTGATGTCAGGCCAAATCAGGTCTGCCAGTCATGCAGACTGCCAGGTCACAGAGGAATGCCATGCCCCTGCCGAGGTGGAGCTGATGGAGCTCGGTCCCCTGCTGGAGGAGAACGGCCCCACAGGAGCCAAAGGAGTCCAGTCAGAGGCAAGCCTAGTAATTATTCATCTGAATGCATTACGAAGTCTTACATATTCTGTGCCAGCAGTGTTGCAGGCTCATTTTGATTGTGATTGTGACCACAGGGAGCAAGCGGTCTCGCTGATGATGAAGAGGAGGATGAAGAAATCGGAGAGGTGCTGACGCTACCTCTGCAGGCTCACCATGCAATGGAGAAGATGGAGGAGTTTGTGCATAAGGTGTGTGGGCATTAAGCACAGCTATTTTAAAGCTTGAAAAGAAATGAAATGAATGCTGAATCTCTTTTCTGCAGGTCTGGGAGGGCCGCTGGAGGGTCATTCCCTTTCACGTCCTGCCGGAGTGGCTAAAAGACAATGACTACCTCCTGCACGGTCATCGGCCTCCCATGCCCTCGTTCCGTGCCTGCTTCGGGAGCATTTTCAGGATCCACACAGAGACCGGGAATATCTGGACTCATTTGTTGGGTAAGATTAGGGTTACGCTGTTGAGCTGTCACAGAGAATAGTGGCTATTGTGCACCTCATGCATATATTTAGTGCATTAAGTATGCAGCAGATCAATTACAAGAACAAACACCGCTCTAATTTTGAGAGCATGCAAGATCAGGATAAACCTTTTGCTTATACTGAAATGTAATATTTTATATTAACAAATGAAAAATAATTTTGTCATTAAGATTACAACGTTAAAATAATTATAAAAATGAATATAATTGTATAATAGGGTCAGTCACAAAGCATCCATGATAAAGATGCTTATGCCAAAGCAGTGTTGTTATTGTTACTTAAAACTAAAGCTATTAAAAATAATTTTTTTGGGTAATTAAAAGAAAGACAAAATATAATATAAATATTAAATGAAAAACTTAAACAAACAAACAAAAATTAGAAATATTGCCTTATAATAAAATTAGCATCACATTGACCCATTATTGTTTTTGTTTTTTATTTGTTTGTTTTTTCCACAGGGTTAATATTATTCTTGTGCCTGGGCACACTAACCATGCTAAGGCCCAATATGTACTTCATGGCCCCGCTGCAGGAGAAGGTGGTGTTCGGGATGTTCTTCTTGGGTGCAGTTCTGTGCCTCAGCTTCTCCTGGCTTTTTCACACTGTCTACTGCCATTCTGAGAAAGTCTCTCGCACTTTCTCCAAGTAAGTTTACTGTCTTGTTATTAAATGATCTATTTCATGGTAGAAATGACTTTAAGTGACTTTAATCTCTCTGTTTCTCATGTTCTCTCTCTCTCTCAGACTAGACTACTCTGGCATTGCTTTGCTGATCATGGGCTCTTTTGTACCCTGGCTTTACTACTCCTTCTACTGCTCTCCTCAGCCGCGTCTCATCTACCTCACAATCGTCTGTGTGTTGGGCATAGCAGCAATCGTTGTTGCCCAGTGGGACCGTTTCTCCACTCCCCGCCACAGGCCCACCAGAGCAGGTGGGCAGTGACCTATTTACCATAACGGGTCAATTTTGGTTCATTTAGGCCAATCTTTAACGCTGAAAGACTGAACCTGAAGTGATGCATTGAAAATCAACGAATGCTATGAAATCTCATCCATTTATTTATTTGTTCAGTCATGAAACCAGTCAAAAGACTTGTGAGTTGATCAATTGGTTTGGTTTCTGTTGCGTTGCACTGGGCAGCCCCGCCCACAGAGAAATCTCATTGGTCTAAAAATACTGCTCCTCATTACTTTACATTAATTTGCTGTAGTTATGAAATGATCTAAGATCTAAAAAAATCTAAGGCTGGACTTCGGGAATTGATTAGTTCATTTGAGCACTGCCATTTGCTAATTGCTGCAGTCTCATTTGAGTGACAGGTTGTGCCAGTTCATATGCCATCAGAGATGTTGTTGTTGTTAGGGGAGGGGAAGTTAATGTTTTTGATTGAAGTTTACAAGGGTGCATAAATAAAAATTTTTAAAAATAATTTATAATAAACATGGCAATATTCCATCAAAGAACTCTCAATTTTGATTTCATGGTGACTTTTATACATCAAATATCATCTGATTGGCTGTGATTGTGTCACGTTGCACAGCACTTTCGCATTCAACTTGTCTTGCACCTAGATCAGCAGAGTAAATACATGGTTAATTCACCTGCATCAAGACAGTGTTACAATAGTAGACTAAAAATAAAACCATTAAAAAAATCATTGTTTAAAATAAAATAAATGTTTACTGAAATTAAATATAAAAGGAAAATCTAAAAAATATAATATAAATACAAATATTTAAAAAATATTTTATTTCAGCTAGTTGCCAAAGCAATATTTCTTTTGTTTATTTAATAAAAACTATATAGACATTTAATAAAATATATAAAAATGAGGAAAAACAAACAGCAAAATGACTAAAAACTAAAAAAAAAAATACAAAAATAAAAGCTATATATTTCAAAATATGAAAAAAATATTAGAGTACCTACTAAAATAACAATATAATAGTGATACTAAAATAACACTGCATCAAGACAGTGCATTAATTCATAGCATATTGTTTTTGAAAAAATATTAGGAGTTTTCATGGGTCTTGGACTGAGTGGGATTGTCCCCACCATGCATTTCACCATCGAGGAGGGTTTCGTCAAGGCCACTACTGTTGGACAGATGGGCTGGTTCTATTTAATGGGCGCCATGTACATCACAGGTGCTGGGCTGTATGCTGCACGAATCCCAGAGCGCTTTTTCCCGGGCAAGTGTGATATTTGGGTAAGTTAATGTGTTTTTGATTTATTTATTTTTTTGTAGAAGTGACTAGGACTTCAGTTGGGAAATAGTTTTCATAATCATGTTCTGAAGTATAGTGATATGCACATGTTTTACTCACCAAATTTTGCTCTCTTCTTAGTTTCACTCACACCAGATATTCCATGTGCTGGTGGTGGCAGCAGCCTTCATTCATTTCTATGGCGTGTCAAACCTGCAGGAGTTCCGCTACGGCCTTGAAGGAGGCTGCACTGATGACACTCTCCTCTAAGAGCTCTTACAAACACACCCCTTTTTAATTAGGATTTTTAGTGCCCATATTTGTACTCGTTCCTTGATTTGTTTTTATTTACCTTTGAGTTTTTTCCTGATTGTTTCAACTTTTATTCTTTTTTCCTTGTTACAAAGAGTCCATGAGTTCTTTTTTTTCCCCTGTTACAAAGAGTCCATGAGTCCATTTTCATTTGATGAAAGTGTTTGTGTGGTTAAAGGGCATCGTAGGCTGAACAAGTATCTGGTAGCTGGAACGTGATGACCCTTGTTATCGTCAAACTTTAATTTGAGCACAATCTCTTGTGGTTTGAACTTGTTTCTTTTGTAGTGAAAAGCACTTTCATTGAGCTGTAATAATGCATATAATTTTTGCTTATTGTAAACGAACAATTCTTGACACACCCAAAGAAATGTCCAAACTTTGATGAACAGAGCAATGTTTTGACATCTTTTTTTTATTCATACTGACCAGAAAATGCACAAAGGGCAAATAAGGGTTTGAGGGTTTTCAGCAAAATCTACCTGCTTTGAACACTCACAATTTTAAACCTTTACTTCTAGGTCAAATTAAAATGTAAACAGGTCAACTATTGCACCTTGCAGCACAGATATTGAATATCATTGTTATTAAGCCTCTGCATGGCCATATCTGTGCAGTCTGTAAAGTATAAACTTTCCTGTAAAGTATAAGAATATTCCTGTGCCTTAGGCCACTGGAAATAGGATTAAAATAGATGGGCCAAAACTACAGTGTAGTAAATTTGATTAGTATCAAACATAGCGAGTTAATTTAATTTGCAAGCAATCCAATCACATTATTAAAAAGTTTCCATAAATAACAAATAAAAAAAGTTTAACATTTATTGATGAACTTTCTCAAATTGCTGTTTGTAAAAAATAAAAAAAATAAAAAAAATAAGTAGTGTTTGATCCTTTTTACAAAATAAGTTAACTGTGTGGCTTTACCACAAAGACTAAACTATCCATATATTCATGTGTTATGTGTAGAGGTGGTAAATCATTTACATTTTATTGAAATGTGAAATGTTTAAATAAATATTTATGGATCATACATTGAGTTGCTCTTATTTGGTGGATTTATATGGTGGAGATTAATTGTTCAGGTAACTGGAGATTTTGACATGTTTACAATTAAATTACTGGAAGTCCGTTTTTATTATACATTTGCACAAAACACTCTAACACAAACACTCACAGGACATTATTTGCAATATATATCTAAATAAATGATTAAAAAATGCAATAATGTAAGTGTGTGATATATTCTCTGGACGTCGGTGTTCCCATCATATGAACACATAATTACAGCGCTTGAAAATGGAGTCTGTTGTTGTGTTACTCTGAGCGGAACGTAAAATTTGTGGCTTGTTTTCAACCGGTCTGCTTTTGCGGTTGCGCAAATATTAGCAGTAGCCGACACTAGTCCGTTAGTATTTTCTAAGTAGTGTCTATTACTGTGTTTATACCTAAGTTACCATATCTGTGCTCAATATTTCGAAGACTATATTTGGGTGATACATCTGTGTTAAACAGGATCGGTTTTCCTCATGGTCTGACTCAGAGGCGAGTATTCTTCCTTACTAGTCACTTATTTAGCCAGTTAGCTATTTATATTAATATCATATTAGATGTATTGATAGACCTACCTTAATCACGTAATATATGTTAAATTCTAATTGATCGTATGTTTTGATTTCAGTTTGAACAACTAACATAACATGGATGACAGCAAACAGACCTCCTCTCCCGAGGGATCTGTAGACCCCTCTCTCGTGTCAGAAGATGGTAAAAATGTGAAAGCAGTGTTGTGCCAGAGATGTGGCTCCAAAGTGCTCTGCCCATGCATGGCACTGTTTGCAGAAAAGGAGGTAAAACATTTTAAATATAGTTATGGTTCATATGTTACATCACATGATAATTAAATATAATTTACACTAAGTAATTTTCCAAATTATAGTCTGTGTGCACAACTGACTTGTAATTTTAAACAATTTATGTTATATATGATGATGATGATAATCTCAAGACTGTTGTGTCCTCTATTTTCTGTGCAACACCCCTTTCCATTTACCAGCTGTTTCTGCCTTCAATGAGAAAGAAAACCTCCATTGGTCAGTCGGATGGGATGCTGGATGGGGACACATTAACAGCTCACTGGCTGGTTGATGACATGTACACATTTGAGAATGTGGGCTTCACAAAAGATGTAGGCAAAGTGAAGTACCTTATTTGTGCGGATTGTGAGATTGGACCCATTGGTTGGCATTGCCTGGATGACAAGAAGAGCTTCTATGTGGCATTGGACAGGGTGAACCACGAATAGAGCACTTACTGAAGTCACTGTTTGGAAAATTCTATGGTATTCGACTACATAACTCATATGGGGTTCATATTTGAACTACTATAGGTCCTGTTTTTGTTCTTTTGGCAGAGTTCAGATAAATGTAGTTGTTTTTTGTATAGTGTTTTTTTTATTGTGACATTTTCATTCTAACCAAACTGTATGCTTACACGTACAACTGCACCTGTCTATCATAGTCTGCCATAAAGAAATGGAGATGATCCTTTTAAACATTCCTTAAGACAAGGCCTTTCCATCCTTCTTATCTCTCTATGAGTAACACATGAAGTCACTTGTGAATGAAAAGATTTAGGACAGTCCTTGTCAAATAACAATAATTCATTTTTGACCATTTCAGCAGACACTTGCAATATTAACTGAAAAAAGTAAATAAAATAAAACTCTAAACTGTTATGAGTTTTGTCCTTTATAAAAATTATATATATATACACACACACACACACAGTGGGTATAGAAAAGAATCGCACTTTGTTGCTTTGCAGCCTGAAATTAAGACGGACACAGTTTTTGTTTTATCCAGCTGTATTTACTCAGTGCAACTTGTAACATCCAAGTGAAAGATATAACACCAACATGTCAGAAAAAAATAAATAAAAACACAAACAGAATCACTGAGTTGGAAAAAGGATTACCCCCCTCCTAAAAATGACTTGTAAACTCAATCAGGTGTAACTAATCACCTAAATGGCACACAAAGCCATTTGAATTTCAACTGTGATCAGCTGTGGTCATTTTAATCAGCTCAGCATGAAAAGAGCTTTCCTGGAGCATTTTAGTCCTTGGTAGTGCAATTGAAGCAAACAATTAACTATGGGTGGCAAGGCACTGTCAAAAGATCTCCAGAATAAAGTTGTGGACAGGCACAAGTCAGGAGATAGATACAAAAATATTTCAAAGGCTTTATCAATGCCTAGAAGCACAGTGAAGCCTGTTATTAAGAAGTGGAAGGTATTTGGAACAACACAGACCCTCCCTGGGTTGGGACGTTGCTCCACACTGGATGAAAGAACCAGGAGGAAACCGGTCAGAGAGGTGACCAAGAGACTTAAACCCCATTGAAAATCTGTGGAATGACTTGAAGACTGCAGTCCACAAACGGTCACCATCAAATTTAACTCCACTTGAGCAGTTCTGCAAAGTAGAGTGGGCAGGGCAAGTATTGTTAAGTCTAGATGTGCAAAGTTAGAGACATATCCCAACAGACTAAAGGCTGTAATTAAAGCAAAAGGTGGTTCAACAAAATATTTACACAAGGGGGTGATCCTTTTTCCAATTCAGTGATTCTGTTTTTTGGGGGGTTCAAGCCCATAGTGCTGAAACCCTAATGTAATTGTAAGGATTTAAAAAAAAAAAAAATTTTTTTTATTCTTCTCCGTTAAAACCGATCCTGCAGCCCAAACCGTAAGGCTTAGAGAGCTTAAACTTGGTCAGATCGTAGTAGTATTGCTCGCTACTCCGATTTGAAGACTCACTCCAATCGGACTAAAGGGGGCGCTACAGTGCGAAAAACAAACGTTTCAGACATTTTTGGCCCTAGCTTGTACACCGTTTGTCGTAGACTCAAATTTTATATCGTTACTACTTTAGTCCTAGGTTTTTCGCCCGATCGGAACCAAACCACTACAGAAATATTCTCTGGACACTGAATATCAGTAATTATCAAATAAGCTGAAATTTCGATTATCACGTGCAAAAAAACTTTTATGCTAATGTTAGCCAATAGCTAATTGTAGTATAACTCTTGAATGGAATGAGATCTTCACCAAACTCTGTACACATGTGTATGAGCACAATCTTTGGTCAAATAAAAAGTTGCGCAGCTCTGCCACTTGGTGGCGCTATAAGATGGAAAAAAACATTAAAACGACTATAACTAAGCAACCGTTGGTCCGATCGACTTGAAAATTGGTATGCAGCGTCTTTTGTCCAAAGTTGCACAAGTGTCTATGAGGACATTCGCGTATCTAAAAAAAACATGGCTGCCATTGGCCAAGCAAGTTTTAGCGCCTATTTGACAAGGTTAACGGAGGTCAATCTGAACGAAACTCGATGGGCATGTTTGACTCATGGCCCTAAAGGTCTGTAAGAATTCGGCCACTAGTTGGCGCTATTGAGTTTTATGGCTCCGTAATCATGTGGTGTTTCACACATCCACACAATTTGCATATCATTTGATAGATTTCCTCATAATGAGCAACTTTGCCTCAAGAACCATTGCTGTCAACAGTGTTGGGGGTAACGCATTACAAGTAACACAAGTTACGTAATCCGATTACTTTTTTCAAGTAACAAGTAACGCATTACTATATTGCAATGCATTACTTTTAAAAGTAACTTTCCCCAACACTGGCTGTCAATCAAATCGTTCAATAAATATTCTGGACCGAGTTTGGGCACCCCTGCTCTAGATCAATAATTATCAAAAAAATGTTGCATTTTGTCCTTTGATTAGCTCGTTTTCATTTTAATTAGTCATTTAGAAAAGGTGTGTGTGGTCACATCTACCCAAAAGCCTATAAAACCTAAAGAAAACTGAAAACTTTACGAAACTTGGTGAAAATATGTGACGGATGACTCTTAACAAGCATGCATAGTTTCATAGAGATCGGACCATAGGTGGTGTTATAACGGTTAAAAAAGCCTCAAAAACCCAATATTTCTATAGTAAATGACCTCAAATTGCAATAAAATGTTCATATATTCACTTATACACTATCTTCATATCATTTTATAGATCTCCTCATTCTGAACAATTTTGCCTCTAGGATCACTGCAGTCAATCAAACTGTTCTTTAAGTATTTGAGATTATTAAAAAAAAAAAAAAAAAAACTACTTTTGTGAACTAGTCCGAGGTTTTGAACTCAAAATCAATAAAATCAGTGCAGTACTATTCTCTAGGTCAATAATTATCAAAAAAATTTTGAACATTTGCATTTGGACAACTATAAACCAGTCATTTTATAATACATTCTTTAAATAGTGTACCCAAAGGCCTATAAATCCTAAAAGAAAGCCCACAACTTCTCAAAACTGTTTAAAATGATGCGTAATTTCATTCCAAACAAGCATGCACATTTTAAGAGAGATTGGGCAAAAAAATAACACTATAATAGTTATAAAGGTTAAAAACGGTGTTGTATGAGAATTTGCAATTATAACCACTAGATGGCAGCGGAAGAACACTAATGGGCTCATTAAACGCACTAAATCAGTACTGTTCAAAGGTTTTCTTATGGATTCATGCTTAGACACTATAAAATCACTGTTATAATATTTAAAATCACATTGAGTGAATGTTTACCATTTTGTTCATACAGACATATCAGTTTTTACAATTATGCCAGATTATGATTACACTGAAACCTGAAAATGACATATAAACTCTTAAAAAGGGAAGACTTGCCTTTAAATATCTATATCTGCAACAAAATGAGTATGCATGTATGTCTGTGTGCAAGTATGCTTATTGAGTATTAATATAATAGTTTAATCATTTCTGTGTGTGTGTGTGTGTGTGTGTCTGTCTGTGAGCCTATTCTCCATTTTGGATGTGTTTTACTGTCAACCATACATCCAGGTTGGCCTAGACCCTAAAAGCATACCACCTTAAAGGGTTTAAAGTGCTTGAACCCCGGTAATCGCTGCTTGCAGCTATATTTTATTTTTTTATTTTTTCTGACATGGTGTTATGTCTTTCTCTTGGATGTTTTAAGTTGCACTGAGTAAATACAGCTGGACAAAACAAAACTGTGTCCGTCTTAATTTCAGGCTGCAGAGCACAACAAAATGTAATTATTTTAAAGGGGGGGAGATTATTTTCTATACCCACTGTATATGTGTGAGCGTGCTATTTTTCATACAACATATTTAAACTAAATCTATATATGCTGTTGTCATATATCGTATTTGAACAAAAGTAATATATGTAAATATTTTCATGTTTTAGACCAATTTAGTTTATCTGATCACCCTGAATGGATGTGCTGCTGTGAGCAAGAATATAATGCTTTAAAATTATTTTGAGAAAATACCCCATGACACACATGGTTTAAGTCAAATGAGCAAAGATGGTTTATTAATTTCAGTAAGAATTCTTGATATCGTCGGTATCAGGTCACGCTACTTCTGCCACACCTTAGTCTGCCTCGGTAGAAAAACTGTGGCTGTTCCCTGCGAAAGGCGGATCAGGGAACCGGGGATATCTGTCCTGTGTTATCTGTCCTGTGTTATGGGGGCGACAGCTTCCGAGGTGACGTGTGGTGCGTGCTCATAGATATCACTCGCGTGGAATAATACAGTGGATGTTGTTGGACCTTCTGCACAAAGATATGTGAAGACAAAAGTCAACCGCAACGCCAGTACGGTGAGATACTTTCAGTCTTGGCACAATATTTCATTTTCCGCTAAAGGATCCTGCATTCCGAAATCGGGTCATGTGACGGTTCAAATGCCCACGGATTATGTATTCATACGGTTTTTGATGTGCTATTTTCACGATGTCACCCCGCTCCAGAGGTTAATCGTGAATTTAAATGTCAGTCGGGTGGAGAGTGGCTAAATTCATCGTCCCTGGACAACATCTGTTACTTCCGAGTGGGGAACTTGAAAGAGTCCATTTAAAGAAGTAGTTCCGGTGAAAATGAAGCTGTGGTGTATCAATCCGCGCAAGTCACTTCCCTAATTCAATGGCAGCCTACTTCTGCCTTTTTAAAGGTCTTTAGGGGAGACATTACAACGCATAGATGTACAAAAGTTTTTGAGAGGGTTGTCATATATAAAAGCTTTGTTTTTGGCAACAGATTTCATGTTACTTATATATTTTATATATTTATATATTTTGTTTGCTATAATGTAATTAAATAAAGTAATGTATATTTGCTGTGTTTAGTGTTGATCATGGCTGACCATTACAAATCCAAAAGCTTTGTTAGTATTGATCGTTACAGTTACATAAATGGTGCTGTATTGAAAAAGGCGGGTTTTTCACTTGTCATACCTTATAGAAAATTTAAACGTGCATTTCACATTTAAAAAAAACTTTTTTTAAAAATCTACATTGGTGAGAATGTCGGATGGAGAAAGGAAATCAAGCGTCTCTATTTTTGAAAGCGGAAGACTACTAAGCTCTGTAACGTTGGAACTCCGTCTGTGTGTACGTTTCCCAAAGTGGATGAGGATGTTAATTGTCGGAGTTCAGGTGTAATCATTCTTTATTATGGCATCTTTTCGAGACTAATTAAAACATTTACTTCAACTTCAAACAGTTTACTACAATTTCTACATGTCATCATTTGGATCAAGTTCCCCAGAATGACCCAGTCACGACCCAACGAGTTTATTCCACCACCGGAGTGCCCTGTCTTTGAGCCCAGTTGGGAGGAATTTGCCGACCCTTTTGGGTTCATCAACAAAATACGTCCAATTGCAGAAAACACTGGCATCTGCAAGATCCGACCGCCCCCGGTAAGTTTCTTCGACATATAACAGAACTGTCAAATGCACGCCAGCTCTCGGTCGTTTTTTTACTCGTAGATCGCAGATCCCGAAACACTTTTTCTGAAGACAGGTTTTTTTCAACATGGCGGATTGCGGCTCCAGCCATTGCGAACGTTCGTAACGGCGTGTGCGCGCAGCTACTAGCTATGCGAGAATGCTCGCGTGCGGTTTACTCCAAAAAAAAACACCACAATAACATCACTTTCTTTTCAAGAGAGTTTTATCGTACTCTTGCTCGTATTTGAGCACCATGGCTGTTCTTTTGCAGATACTTTAAATAAATGTTTGGTTGATGGAAAATGTTGGGGGACAGAATGTGGTGATTGTTATTGTCTTCCAAAAACAATGTTGGCTAATGCATCCACCCAAACAAGAACAATCCTCGATAGTGAATTTCAAACCTAGGACAAATATTATATATATTAATTGTACATTTAATTTAGAACATTTTGCGACTAACCTGGACTTTTTGGTGAACATTTTTTAACCATGCAACTTCCTATTTTTACCTTTAACGTCAAAGCTTTTGCTTTTAAATATAACATTTTACTTGGTTTTCTGATGATGGTGTAAAAGTGTCTGTTTGTTATGCAAAAGTGGAAAAATGCATTTTGTACTGTTTATTCGGTGCTACGGAAATACTGTCTTGACTAACAATGACCACTTTTGCTAGCAAATAACGTAAAACCACTCCATTTGTCAACACATTTCTGTCGTTTATAAAATAATTTAAGGTTTAAGTTTTATCTTGAAACAAATATGTACAAATTTCGCTTAAGTTTGAGGTGGCGTAATTGGTCTCCGTCGTTGTCCTCCATGTTGTGCCGAGTTGTGTATTTGCATTTGGCCATTGAAACTGAAATTTGATGTAAATAACAACGCAAGTGAAAAGCGAGATTCAATTTATGTCGCGTTTTAAACGTTTACACAGATGTTGTGTTAGCTATGCATATTTTTGCGTTTGTCTTGTTATTCACAATTGTTAACACCCTAAAAAGGCCTCAGTGGAAAGATGAAGAAATGTCTTGTAGTCATCTGTACCCATCCTAGTATGCTATACTGCGAAAATGCTTTTATGACTGATATTTTAGCAAGTATATCTAAATAAAATGTGAATAGTTCCAGAATCATACCGGTGGATCTCTGGACCCTTGTATAACTTTGTTTTACATTGTATGGAATTAATAGCTTATATCACTTTCATATTGTATTCATAAGCAACATTGTGCAATAGAAAGGTGGCATAATGAAAAACCCACATGCAGATATAAGCACAAATATTTATTTTCCATTAGACAGGAGTTTAACTCTTGTGGCAAATGGTAAACACAAAAGCTTAACTTTATTTATTTATTTTTAATGTCAGGGATGGCAGCCACCATTTGCCTGTGATGTGGACAGACTGCATTTCACACCACGCATTCAGAGGCTCAATGAGTTAGAGGTGAGACCTTTTTTTTTTTTTTGTCTCCTGCTTGTTAGATATTTTATATTTGCAGATATGTTCATGTGGCCTTATTAAACCGAAACCGAAACCTGCAACCAGCGTGGCCTCTTTTTGGCCTGCCACACTTAAAAGCACAGGGTTTAGTGTCAACTCTGAAAAGGTCACTAACAAAAAGAAAAGTCACAACAAGGTCTCATTGTTGCTACCAGCTCTTTTGGTTGCTCTGGGTTTTAAAAAAAAAAAATTGTATATACACTACTGTTCACAAGTTTGGGGTCGGTAAGATTTTTAAAATGTTTTTGAAGATGTCTCCGATGCTCACAAAGGCTGCACTTATTTGATGAAAAATACAGTATTTCAATAGCAGTTTTCTAATGTAATATTTTAAAATGTAATTTTCAGCAGCCATTACTAATTTTATTATTATTATTTTTTTTTTATTCTTTTGCATTTAAAATGCCATGATGCTTTCTCCTTTGCAAACCAGAAGCTATTGAAAGAACAAGGTCTTTACTTGATTGTGTTGTGTTGTTTTATAGGCCCAGACTAGAGTGAAGCTCAACTTCCTGGACCAGATAGCAAAGTTCTGGGAACTGACTCCAGTCTTTAGTGTCACATGATCTTTCAGAAATCATTTTAATATGCTGATTTGTGTACAAGAATAATCAATGTTGAAAACAGTTGAGCTGCTAAATTTTGTGGAAACGGTGATACATTTTTGAGGATTTTTTGATGAATAGAAAGAACAGCATTTTTTAGTATAAATCTTTTGTAACATTATAAATGTCTTACTGTCACTTTTGATTAATTTAATGCAATCTTTGCCGAATAAATGTATAAAATCAAACTGACCCTAAACATTTGAACAGCAGTGTGTGATGTGTGTGTATATCTATTATATTTATATATATATATATATATATATATATA
>NW_015638024.1:2672222-2678559 GCF_001515625.1 Sinocyclocheilus rhinocerous | reverse complement strand
TTGTGTTGTGTTGTTTTATAGGCCCAGACCAGAGTGAAGCTCAACTTCCTGGACCAGATAGCAAAGTTCTGGGAACTCCAGGGTTGTACATTGAAAATTCCTCATGTTGAGCGCAAAACTCTGGACTTATATGTGCTTTACAAGGTAGGACTGAGGTTATGTCGTCTTTAGCGGCCATGTGTAAAGTTTTAAGCATATTACTTAATTTCTGCAATTGACAGGTAATTTAGCATGCTAGAGTTGAAAACATTGTCCTATACTTTCTCAGTGGCCTTTTTGAAAATCAAATATGGATGTAAACATGTCTTTGGTGACCCCCTGTCTCTGTCTAGCTGGTCAAAGAAGATGGAGGCTTTGATGTGGTCTGTAAAGAGCGGAGATGGACCCAGATTGCACTGAAGATCGTATATTGCAAATCAGCTAAAAAAATACTGAATTATGATTTTTTTGTTTTTTTTTGCCTAATTGCCCAGCCCTACGTGGAAGCATTAAGTTGATCAAAGGTGACAGTAAAGACTTTTACCTTGTTACAATAAATTTTAACCTCAAATTATCAAAAAAAGCAGTTGGCTCTCACCTTCGTGCTCACTATGAGAGGATTCTCTACCCATATTATTTGTTCCAGAAAGGAGCTAATCTTATGGTGAGGTTTCTAAAGCGCTTGTATAACCTCCCCTTTCCCCTTTTCAGCCTCATGTCATTCCGTTTCCATCCCTATCAGGATAAATGTTCTTTGTCATGGTGCACACATGACAGCCATTGTCCATGATTATGTTTTTGGCAAAGAACTCATCTGTATCTGAACAGGAAGTGTGCCCCAGTTTATGAAGCATTGTTGTTAAGCGGCCTAGTTTATTTTCACCATATATATTCATTGCAGATTAGGCGGTGTGCACAGTAGTTTACATAAAAAATCTCTTCGGGAAATACATCATACAACTAACTTGTGGTTGTGTTCCTGTGTATGTTTTTACAGGGTGACATTTGTAGTTTGTTTTTACTCTTTAAGTAGTGTCTGGCAGGCTGTTCGTCTGTGTTTTGGTGTTCCTGCGGGTTCAGTGGTTAACAGCTTTCTTTGACGTGCATGTTTTTCAGTGCTGTACCCACAGTCCCCTCCCCCTATCCATAAAGGGGTGTGAATTCATTCAATGAGCCCTGAGCTATAGGCCCACTCGCCTGCTGCTTTTACCCCATGGTTAATACCCTAGGGCTGATCTGCTTTGCCTCTCACTGTTGCTTGCTTTAATAATGTCCACCCTGCTGTCATGTGGCTTTTTGGTTAATTAGATAAGAGTGAAGCCACATGTGCACACATATTATGGTGTTATAAATACAGCTATGCATTTGTATTATTTCAATTTATATTATAAGGGTTTTTTGTTGTAAATATATGAGCTTATTACTTGCATGGTGTCATCATTAAATCTCTTTCTTCAACAGAACTCTCAGAAGCCAACTCTGACTAATGACACCAAAGACAAGGAGTACAAACCCCATGACCTGCCCCAGCGTCAGTCGGTGCAACCAGCGGAAACCTGCACTATCGCCCGCAGAGCTAAACGGACCAAGGTAAAGGACAGATACAGAAATCTGATTCATACTTAGACCAGTTTGTTCAAACTAGATAATAATGCCTTAGTTGCTGACGTTGCCTCTCTTCATAGGGCCGCTGTTTTAAATCCGAACCGGGTGAGGTATGCGAAAACAAACCCAACCTGAGAAGGAGAATGGGCTCATATGTGGCAGAACCAGAACCAGGTACAGATCCATATTTTTTATTTCTACATTTACTCCCAAAAATCACATTGCATGTTTTAAAGTTCATCATGGCTTGGCATTAACATCCATCTACACACTTTTTTTTATTTTACTTTTTTTTTTAAAGAAATGAATACTGAATAAATAATGAATAAATGAATAATGAAATTTCTATTCTGCATGGAAGTAGGGCTGGGCGGTATATCGAGTTTGTACGATATATCGATTATATATTTTTTATAAACGATTTGCTATGAGGCAATACCGTTTATATTGATGTACAGTAGTTTGATACGAGAGCATCTGAAAAATAGCAGAGGACACGGAGTGAGCTGCTCCAGGAAAGTGCAGATTTGTTCTAAACACGAGACATGCTTTATATTAAGGGATTTTAAATAACTAATTAAGATATACAGTAGTTAACACACATAGTTTAAAGCGGCTTGCCCCGTCAGATAATCTGAGAGATCCGACAGAGAGGATACTTGTACTGTTTAATGCGTAATCAAAATATAATGCAATTAATTTGTGCTTTTATTTTTATTTTTTTAGAGAATTTATCTTCTCCTTTAAAAAGCATTATTTTTGTTTTTAGATTGTAATGTTAGAATGCAATGTGATTTTATTCAGCCCCTTTTTTGCAAATAATAGCCCATAGTCTACATGGTTACTTTCACTATATTTGTTTTCATTGCCTTTAATATTTTAAAATACATTAAAATAGAAAACAATTATTTTAAATGCTAAAATTTTATCACATTATTACTGTTTTTACTGTGTTTCTGATTAGATATATGCAGCCTTGTTGAGCACAAGAAACTTCTTTCAAAAAAATCTTACCAATCCCAAACTTTTGGACGGTAGTGTACTTCCAAATTTTAATCTCTCTGCAATGTGACATTTCAAACTTATTTACTTTGCACATTTCTTTCAGTAAAGAACATTTCAGTGGAGGTGAAAGAAGAACCCATTGAGCAAAAAGTTGAAGGTGAAAAATCAAAGGTGAGGGTGGAGGTCAGAGGACCATTTGGTTTTTGTACAACAAGGTATGCACTGTATTCCGTTATGGCAATGTTTGTTTGTTTTCCCCCACAGGTGGAGCAGTATATGTGCTTGGTATGTGGGGGTGGAGGTGATGAAGATAGACTATTGCTTTGTGATGGGTGTGATGACAGTTATCACACCTTCTGTCTGATCCCACCCCTCCATGACGTCCCCAAAGGTGACTGGAGGTGCCCCAAGTGCCTGGCTCAGGTGAGCCACTCCCAACTGTCTACTTTTGCAAACTGATGACATCATGACAACTTCTTTGTCTTTGTCACATGTTTGCTTAGTGACCTCATATGATAGTTATGTTACCTTTGCTTAAATAAATACAAAGTCATATTCTTAGAAGCTATTTTCATAACTAAATTACAGCTGCTCCTGTTTGTGCTCTCTGCACCTATTACCTACTGTCTGTTAGTACATGTGATGTTGCTTAGTAATACTGGATTGTATTTAATAGTCATTTGTATTTAGTTTGTGATGATGATTGGCCTCTCTATTCTCCCTGTAGGAGTGTGGTAAGCCACAGGTGGCATTTGGGTTCGAGCAGGCCCCCAGAGACTACACCCTCCGCACCTTTGGAGATATGGCTGACTCTTTCAAGTCTGACTACTTTAACATGCCTGTTCATGTATGTCTGTTAAACGACACTTTTGTGAGACGAATGTGGTTGCATACCATGTAGAATATGAAGTGATCTGCCTTATCGTTTGGCAGATGGTTCCCACAGAGCTGGTGGAGAAGGAGTTCTGGAGGCTGGTTAGCACCATTGAGGAGGATGTTACTGTAGAGTATGGGGCTGATATTGCTTCAAAGGATTTCGGAAGTGGCTTCCCTGTTAAGACCGGCACATTTAAAGTCTCACCAGAGGAGGAGGTACAGAAATAACCTGAAATGCTTTGTTCTTGCAGTCTGTATGCTAAATGCCCAGATCTAAATCTCACAAATGCATGTTTCATGAAATCATATTTCTTTCTGCCCAGGGTTATCTGAGCAGTGGCTGGAACCTCAACAACATGCCAGTGTTGGATGCATCTGTGCTGACTCATGTCACAGCGGACATCTGTGGGATGAAGCTCCCATGGCTTTATGTGGGCATGTGCTTCTCCTCCTTCTGCTGGCACATTGAGGACCATTGGAGTTATTCCATCAACTATCTGCACTGGTAATCCACTCGCACTTTCCAGATTGAAAGTAGCCCATTTTACATGGTAGATGGAGTGAGTGTATATGCTCTTCATCAACTTCCATGTACATGGCATATTAAATGGATTGTGTATGCTTCATTTTAACAGTTTCTGAGCTTGGTGTTTTTCCACTCACTTTTGTTGTTTTGATTTGCAGGGGAGAGCCAAAGACTTGGTATGGCATTCCTGGCTACGCTGCTGAGCAGTTGGAGAAAGTGATGAAGAACCTGGCCCCCGAGCTCTTTGAGTCTCAGCCAGACCTGCTCCACCAGCTGGTCACCATCATGAACCCAAATGTGCTCATGGGTCATGGAGTACCAGTGAGTGGAGTTATGGACTAAACAAAGACCATTAATAACATAAAATGGAGCCATTTTTATTCATGTGAGGTGCATTCAATCAATTACCTTTTTTTTTTCTTTCTTCTTCTTCCTTTAGATTTACCGTACAAACCAGTGCGCCGGTGAGTTTGTCATTACCTTCCCGAGGGCTTATCACAGTGGTTTCAACCAGGGCTTCAACTTTGCCGAGGCAGTCAACTTCTGCACAGCAGACTGGGTAAAAGACACAGTCAGCATGAAATGAAAATTCACCCTATTTATTTTGTAAATACACGTTATTAATCCTATTGTGAATGATTCATCCAAGCATATGTTATTTCTAAAATCGTTTTTGACCTTGTAATTTTTAATCAAAATGTCGTAACTCGGATCTTCTCTTGAAAATGTCTCTTTTCTCTGGTAATGAATGCCAACTTCTCCTATCATTTAGTCTGCTTAAACCCTGCCTCTCTCTTACAATCGACTGCAAGTTTGCAATTATTTTTTAGTGCAGCACCCGCATCTTAAAATCAAATGTACAACCAATGGAATAATAATCCGTTGCACTCGGCTGTACGTGACAATACAGAAGAAAAGATCTGTAGCTACTTTAGTTTCATTGTGACTTTAATGTAGGATAAGCATAAATATTGCTATAAGTTATGAACCATAATGAACTCAAATACGGTCTTGTTTCAGGTGCCTCTTGGTCGTCAGTGTGTCGAGCACTACAGATCCCTCAACAGATACTGTGTTTTCTCCCATGATGAGATGACCTGTAATATTGCCGCCAAGGCAGACATTTTAGAGTTAGAATTGGCCTCTGCTGTCCAGAAGGACATGTGCGCCATGATTCTAGAAGAGAAGATGCTCCGTGAGAGAGCCTATAAGCTGGTGGGTGGCTGTTTTAAAGGTCGTGAGCTCATTTAAGCTGCTGTAACTTGCACTTCATGACCCAGTTGATTGAATAACCACAAACTATCTATCTATCAATCTATAATATCATATATATATATGTATGTGTGTGTGTGTGTTTTATTTATTTACTTGAAGTAATTAAACCTGCAGCTTTGTTGTCTCTGTTCATTTTGTTTGTATTCATGGTCTGTCTATTACTAATTGATCCCATTGTGTTTGTTCTGTTCTCTAGGGCGTGTGGCACTCCCAACAGGTTGACTATGATTTACTGCCAGATGAGGAAAGGCAGTGTACTAAGTGCCGGACCACCTGTTACCTGTCTGCCATCACCTGTCCCTGTAGCCCTGACCAGCTGGTCTGTCTCCACCACATCGAGGACCTCTGCTCTTGCCCTGTTAAAAGCTACACGCTCAAGTACGTGTTTGCAAAAGCATAGGACAAAACTCTGGATGATAGATCAAATGCAAAAGAGTGCTTGCTTTCATTTAGCAGGTTTTCTTAAATTAAACTTTTTGTCTTTTACTTGCACAGCTATAAATACACACTTGCCGAACTGAAGCCATTGTTCCAGGCTTTGACGGCTCGTGCTGAGTCATATGAAGACTGGGCATCTAAAGTTAACAAGATTTTGAAGGCCGATCAAGATAATAAAAGTGGTGAGTTATTATTGCAATATGTTTGTCTTTAATCCTTAGAAATCCCAAGTATTGATATTCATTGTGTATTATATATATTTTTCATCCTTTGGTCGCCCTTTAGGAAGCTATTAGTTTAAACCATTTTGTTTAGGCAGAATAAAAAGCTTAGCAAAATTGGAACAGTGGGCATTTAAGATTTTTTTATCATTTAAGATAAATTTTTTTGTTAACCAAAGTTAAAGTTTTGAACTCGCATAACAGTAGGCTGAATAGGCTCACTGTGTGAGAACAGTAGAAAAAAGATTGACCCCTAAAGCCTAGTGTTGCATTTTATTACACTTAATTTATGTTCAAACTTTGAAGCCCTTAGCCGTAGCAGTTAAGAATAGTGTCAGCTGGCTGGTGCCATTTTGTAAGATTTTAAGATTGCAGATTTTAGCCAGCTGTGGCAATTAATGTGTCCCCCCCC
>NW_015638024.1:2652811-2672048 GCF_001515625.1 Sinocyclocheilus rhinocerous | reverse complement strand
GCATCAAAAATGTTATAGTGATTAATTTCAGTGTCAGCTACTGTTATGTGTAGTTTTTTCACACATTTAGTGAAAGTTAGGTATTATTTAATTGCTTTGTACAATTGTGGCAGTTCTGTTACAATGGGTCTCTGAGGGTTAAATGCACTTTTTAGCATATCTAAAATAAGGGAATCTTCTCTCTTATTAGATTTGGAGGAGCTTCGTTCATTGGTAGTAGAAGCAGAGAAGAAGACTTATCCCGAGACTGACCTGCTAAGTCACCTGCGTCAAGTCATTCAGAATGCAGATAGGTGTACCTCAGTGGCCCAACAACTCCTCAATGGCAAGAGACAGACAAGGTACATTTATTCTTTCCTCAATAATGAAGAACTGTCTGAAGTTCTTGCATTTTAACTAGTTTTAAATGGATGCAAATCTGTATTTGTGTTAATAGGTATCGCTCCGGTGGGGGAAAGTCTCAGAACCAGCTCACGGTGGAGGAACTGAGGTTGTTTGTCAATCAGCTGTATGACCTGCCCTGTACCATCCGACAGGCCCCTTTCTTAAAGGTACCCAACCATTCAACATGCTTAATGTAATTTTCCTAGATGTGTTGATCTGACATTTTCACCCTTTACTTTCATGTCAGGCTCTTTTGAACCGTGTTGAACAGTTCCAGCAGGAGAGCTCGGATCTCCTTGCGGAGGACATGCCTGGTTCCTCTGCTCTCCAAGGCCTCTTAGATGAGGGTGCAAGCCTGGATGTCGAGTTGCCTCAGCTGGCGGTGTTGAGGCAGAGGCTGGAGCAGGCCCGCTGGGTGGAGGCCGTTCAGGAAGCCAGCGATCAGCCGGCAGACCTCAGTCTTGACTGCATGAGGAGGCTCATAGATCAAGGAGTGGGCTTGGCACCACACGCCTGTGTGGAAAGAACCATGGCCCGCCTGCAGGAGCTGCTCACTGTCTGTGAACACTGGGAAGAAAAGGCCCATAACATGCTCACAGCTAGGTTTGTATTTAAGTTAAATATTAATGCAATTTAAAGCGATAGTTCACCCAAAAATGAAAATTGTCATAATTTACTCACGCCCATGTCTTTCCAAAACTATTTTTGAAAGAAATTTTTAATGAAACCTGAGAGATTTCTGTCTCTCCATTGCAAGTCTATTACACCAAAGCTTCAAAAGTTCATAAAGAGAAAAAGAAAGTAATTTTTCTGGTTTCAAAAACATCGTCCTTTTGTGTTTTGAAACTAAATGAAATTCTTACGGGTTTTAGAACTACATGAGGGTGTGAAAGTGGTGACAGAATTTACACTAACAAACTTCTGTGGCACCATGCAAACTCTTTGCCATATTTATCACCAAGATCTGAGAAGTAAAAGCAACTCCTGGTGGTTAAGGTTTGGCAGTGTGCATGACAAAGTTGATTGTGCAACAAAATAATTAGCAAACTATTCTGGAAAAATTTTGCTTGCAAATTTTTATTTTACCTATTTTTTTCAAGGGCTTATGGTTTAATACAGTTAATGCTCTCCCAACATGCATGTTGTAAAAAAACAAAAACAAAACAAAACACACACACACACGGATGGTTGAGCTAGTTCTTATGGCGAATACAAATGTGCATGGTTAGCATTTAGACTTAAAGCTGCTTCCTGGCAGATTAACTGGATCGATCTATTGTGACATTGTCCAGTGCATCACCTACACTGTCCATGTATTGTCCAATGTACTGGTCAAAAGATTTGTTTAATGTTTTTGAAAGAAGTTTCTAATACTCACAAAGGCTGCAATTATGACTGTTGAAAATGGTGGTGCTGCTAAATATTTGTGTGGAAACTGTGGTCATTCTTTGAGCTTTCTTTGAACACAAAGTCCAAAAGAACAGAATTTATTTCATATAGAAATCTTTACTGTCACTTTTCATCAGTTTAATGCACCCTTGCTGAATAAAAACATTAATATATTTCAAATATATATATATATTTATATTTTAAATATATTAATATTTAAAAACAAATTACTGACCCAGTAATGTAAGTTAGTAGCATCCTTAAAGGAAAGCAGCATTTTCCCTATTTAGATAATTGTTCTTAACGAAGGATATTAATTAATCTTGTCCTTTTAAACCTGTAAAATGTAAACCTTTCATTTGGTTTTTTTGCTTATTTTAGGCCTCGTCATAGTATTGTTACTCTTGAGGCAGCTATACAGGAAGTGAACAGCATCCCAGCATACCTGCCCAGCTGTCTTCAACTTAAAGACTGTGTAAGCAGGGCCAGGGAGTGGATAATGGAAGCAGATGCTCTTCAGGTGTGTTTTCTATGTTTCTGTAATACTCTATGATTAGATACATAGAACCTTGTGCAAGTAGCGCTCAGTCCATTTAAACATTTATTGCTACAGGCTGGAGGCCGTATTCCTGGTCTTGCTGCCCTGTCTGAGCTAGTGTCAAGAGCCAGAGGTATTCCGGTAATGTTGGAACCACTGACTCGACTGGAAAGCTTAGTATCTGAGGTACAGGCCTGGAAGGAGAGTGCAGCTAAAACATTCCTGTTGAGGAACTCATCCCATTCTCTCCTCGAGGTACATACTTACTTATTTACAACTATACTTACTTATTTAGGATGTGAATAACTATGTGATTTGTGTGAGTAAAATGTATTGTTCTGTTTTAATTTGTGTTTGTGTCTTTAAGGTTTTGTGTCCTAGGTGTGAGACTGGACCGCAGAAGTCTAAGTCAAAAAAATCCAAGGATGTCTCAGTACCCTGCAAGAAAGTTGAAGTAAAACTGGACTCCCTTTTTGATGTGGAAAAGGCACTTTCTATGAGCAAAGATACAGCTTCAGCAGTAAGTCACATTTTGGTATGAGGATATAGTATGAAGTTATGAATGAAGTTATAGTACAGTGAAAGAACGCTTCTGCAGAAGAACATCGCCTGCTTCTACATCATTGCCTCTTTAGCCCAACCCACTGATTCACACATGTAGTAGGAGGTGAGTAAATATGAAAGAGAGATGCAAACATAGGATTACTTGAGCAACAAAACTATAGAGATGCCTCTGAGGATTACAAGACGTTGTGTAGTGCCAGGAAAAAGTCTTTGCATTGCCTTTTTTTATCACCCTAACACTGTGTCTACACCTGACATGACCATTGTTGTGTCACGTCACATCGCGTCAGAAATCCATTTCTCCTTCGTGTCAGAAGTAGCGCTCTGAGTATGTGAGAGATAGAACAGGGCATGAGTTTACTGTCAGGGATTTTTTCGGATCATATCACGCCGTGCTGCAGCCAGTGTAGAGTCATTGATTATAATGGGTTCCAAGCTGCCAAAACAGTTTTTCATTTTTCGTTTAAACATACGAAACAAACTGTTGGGTTCCATTGCTTTTAGTCATGTCACTGGGCCACTTGTGTCCAGTGTAGACACAGTGTGACGTTGCACATCTATCAAAACATTGTTTTTCAAAGAGAGGGTCAAAAACAGGATAGAGAATAGCCTATTACTTCAAAATTACGATGTTTTTTCTAACATTGTATGATCTTGCTAACATTGTAAATGGACCTTGGAGAACATGCTGAACAATGATTGTTGTTCATGCTGAACAAAAATGCAATTCATGTCCCCTTTAAATGGTATAACTAAAGTCTTATTTAAAGAGATTGAAAATCTGGAAAAACAGGAATTGCAGTAAGACCTAATGTGATTAAACTTCAAATGAAATAATCACATTAGCTGTTGCACATACATGGTTTGCGGTTTCAGAGCATTTCGCAGTCTATCAATACCACTGTTGAATGACTTACTGTTGATAATGAATTGACAATGTTTACTTTACGGTTTTTAATATTGTAATATGTTGTAGATGGTTGTAACCGTGCACATTTTATCATCTTCCAGCTGCCCATGCAAATAGATGAAGTAAAGCTTTGACATTTCAAAATAAGAGTCCTGGTGTATTTCAGGCTTGTTTATAATTAAAAGTCCTGCATTATGCATAAATCTTTTTTTATTCTAGATATTATTAGTATTTTGGGTGCATTGTAAACGGTTACATTGCTTTGATTGTATGTGTTTGTTTTGTATGGATATAGAGCATTAATTTAATATTATGCAGGTCTTAAAGTGATTTTTAAATCTCTGCAGAAACCCTGTTGTTTTTTTAGTTTTGTTCCCCCCTGCTGTGCTTTAGAATAAGCAATCCTTATTGCTGAGTCCTCACTGTTCACGTCTGTGATGGACATCTGGGTATTGATATCTGGTATCAGGCTCAGACTTGTGTGTTCTTCTCTAAACAGATGGCCACTCTCAGTGACGTACATCAAAAAGAGCTGGAGAGCCTGTCTATGTTGAGGACCTCAAATGAGTCGAAGTTTCAGTCTTCACCCAGCTGTTTGGCCCCCACAGTGTGCTTGTGCCACACTGTCCCAGCAGGCCCTATGCTACAGTGTGAACTCTGTCGAGACGCCTACCACAGCGGCTGTGTGCCAGGGTTTAAGGACATACAGTCAGGACTACCGTGGTTATGCCCGCTCTGCAAGCACTCTGAGAAGCCACCCCTGGATAAGGTGCTTCCCCTGCTTGCTTCCTTACAGCGGATTCGGGTTTGGCTTCCAGAGGGCGATGCTCTGCGATATGTGATTGAGAGAACAGTGCGCTGGCAACACAAAGTGCAGCAGGTTTCTCCTACACCGCATCCGAATGGAAAAGTGAGCTTAATATGTTCAAATATAATTAGTTTGAAAATCAATGAAAACATGACACTTTTCTATTTATATTCCTGTTCCATTCTATTAATATGATGCAGGCAAGACATATCTCTGGAATCGCATCATCTCAGACACTGGTTGGGAGCAACAGTTCTTTCTACATGCTGCAGCCTTGTATTCCTCTCAATGGTTAGTCAACCACACCTAATGTTTTTAATACACACTTACAGAGGGGTTGTAAATGTCTGGATGAAAATATTTCGGATTGTGTCCTGTGTTACAGAACTCAGTGCTGAGTTGGAGGAGCTGTTGGTGGAAGGTCTTCTCCTGCAGGTGACTTTACCTGAGCTCCAGCAGCTTTATAGCAGCCTGCTCAACAGGTTTTTACCATCCCAGCACTCCCTGCAGAGCAGCGAACACGATCACCAGTATCACATTGCTCAAGACAGAAGTCCACCTCACAAGAGCCCCCCACACAACAAAGGGCAGGTGGGAGAACATTCCTAACTTGTTTACTAATCCTTCAATAGCATTAGTTTTGTAGCATTGCAAATTCCTCTGATTTAGACAAAGGATTCCCAAACTTTGTCAACCGAACATAAAATGTTTATTTTATTTGACATAAAATATTTACTTGAATTTAATATCAATCATGTAACATGATTCACGTTTACGGTTCTCTGATGTTAGTTGATGGTCACATGACATGCAGGTAAACAAAATATTTAATATTTCGTAAGAAATCGTAAGGAAAAAAAAAATGTCTGCCTCATGGGGAAATCATCATACTTGGTAAATAATAATTATGACATAAGTTATAATTGACATGGAGGAAAAAGTTAAAATTGTCAATTAACATTTTGTAGTAATTCTGACTGTCAATCTTGACTTTTTATCATAATTTTGACTTTGTCATAATTAGGACTTATGAGATAAGTCATAATTATGAGATAAAAAGTTGATTGAGTCATTAAAAGGTTGAAATTCTGTCATAATTATGATAACTTGGTGTCATAATTTCAATTTTTGTCATAATTATGATTTACCAAAGCATGATTTTAATTCCCTAAAGGTGACAGAAATTAGCTTCACATGCTTGTAGTTTGATAGGTTTTATTTTAAAACTATTTATGTATTTTAATGTTACATTTTTATAATTTAATTATTAGCTTTCATCAACTCTCCAAACCAAGTTTGAGAAACCCCCATTTATAACAGGTTTAATGTGAAAATAAGGCAAAATAAGTCCAAAAAGGCAAGAGAAATTATTCTAAATACATTTTTCTTCAGTAGTGAATTTGAGTATTGTTAAAAATCTAATTAAAATATATATTTTGATATTTGTGTGTTCTGTATGATTACAGCGTTGTGCTGTTAGTGTAGCAACATAAGTCATCAGTTATAAATGAAGCCACCTGAGTGCTATTCATGTGAACTACTGCCTTTGTAGAAAGTTCAGATCAGCCAATAACAAGGTTCCTTAACTGTTGGGGTGCTGACTTAGAAGACAGCTGTTTATGTAGGCAGCGAGACAGCTCACCAAGTTTCAGAACGGAGCTTTCGAACAGATTTTGATGTAATTTCTTTCATCTAGGATGGAGTTCCAGAAACCAAGAAGGAACCCGAAAAGCTTGAGAAGAACAGCAAACGGCGTCTAGAAAAAGAGAATATAGAAGGGCAGCACAGAGACACGATAAAAAAGCCCAAGAAAAAGAAGCCTAAAATGAACAAAGAAAGGAGAAGAGAGGAAAAACAAACCACCTCCCCCTCCAACTCCCTTTCTGATCTATCGTATTCAGATGACTCGGAGGAGGATTGGTCTGTGTGCTCGGCAAAGCAATGTCAACAGCCAGAAGGAAACGAGGTTAGTTCTGGCATAATTGAAATGCTTTTGGTTTTGTTTTCTAATCCACTGCATCATTCTTGCTTATACAATTGGGTTATTGTGAGTCTCTCTTTGCCTGCATGAATAATTAAATGCTCTTTCTCATCCTCACAGGTAAACTGGGTCCAGTGTGATGGCAGCTGTAACCAGTGGTTCCACCAGATTTGTGTGGGAGTGTCTGCTGAGCAGGCTGAGAATGAGGACTACATCTGCGTCAGCTGCGCAAAAAACGATTTGACAAAATGAGGACCAAAATCATGTTTTTCGAAGGATAGTCAAAAGGCTCCCCGTTTTGCACATAAGTTACATCACCAAGAATGCACCAGATATCATCCCCTTACTGAATCCTGCCCCCTCTGTTCCCTTGGTGCTACTGCCTTCTTGATCGGACTGTAAACAAAAATCTATATGATTCTTCTGCTTTTTGTTTTGTATTTTTGAAGATTTCCTTCTATAACCTTTTATTTCTTCTCTAGAGAACGTGATGCATAGATGTACCTCAGGGGTTTCCATCCCATAAATGCAAAACAATGGGGAATTTCAGCTTCCCCAAATGTATTTTTGTTCATATTTATTGTTTTATTTTTTTTAATTTTTTTTATTTCCCCAGTCACCTTTAGAATTTCTAACATGAGTTTGTCAATCTGGGCTATTTACACCAAATAATATTAATTGGACTAAACAAAATGGTCTAAAATTATTTTTGGAACCCGCTGTTTTGGTACATGTCTAATAATATAAAATATTATTTATTTATCCCAGCAATAACTTGGCTGGTTACCCTGATTTTCAGTAGCTTGAGATCTGCTCTGATCTGTTGCTTGATGCAGTGTTTGTACAGAATCCTAATGTAGGTTGTCAGACAAAAGAGATGTAGCAGGCAGAAGAAAAAGCTGTGTGAAATATACTTTGTGATGTATACTGTGGCTTTCTTTAAAACTCAAAACAGATCTTTCCGATGTTAATTCATTTGTGGAATAAAATGGTTTGTTCTCACCTATAAATACTGATCGACTTCTGATATCGTGAGCCCTTGTCTTTATTTGTGTGCAACTCAATGTGTATATTTGCTTACAGCAAACGCGAAGATCTGAGCATCAGGTGGCGACTAAAAAAGGCAGTTCAGTATAGCTGTTCAACCTCCATTCCTGTGGATGGAGCCATTATGGTCATGAAAGCGCCAATGATTCACGAATGGCAGCATTTCATCGTTTCATAGTCCCTCCCTAAACGTGCATTGGCGCGCTGTGCATCCTTCCGTCGGGTCCCCGGTCATCTCTCCGTTAGCCTCGGCAAGACTGGCGAAAACATGGCGGGTATGAACGCGTCGGGTCCCGGCCCGGTTTCGACTCTCGACCAGGTCGATAAAGGACTGAAGGAGACTCTTATAGACGCGCTGAACGCCATTCTGTCGCCGGTGCAAGAAGTGCGTTCTGCTGCGGAGGAGCGCATTAAAGTGTTGGAAGTGACGGAAGGTAAGAACTGACGCGAGATGCTGCCACAACATGCATGACACCATGTGAAGTGCAGATTTTTACACATGGGCCACACGCTTTTTCATTTCAGATGAACGGTTGCTGATTTTATGATGCTTGTCGGCCGTGTTTATCACGGTTTGTCACGGTGAATTTGTCAACGAATTGGGGAGGCGAAAGCAAGTGCATCCAAATCCAACATGTTCCCGCATTTTCAGTTGATGGTTGTGTAGTCAAATGTAAAAATTATAAGTGAGAAGTTCGGTTCTGTCGATCTGCATTTAATCACTTTCACTTTTAAACTCACGTGATGGTAATTCCGTGTTGATAAATACGCGTCATCTTTGTGAGAATATGTAAGTTTTCAGCGATAGTTTCAGGGAGAGTTTGAGGTTTGGCTTCTCGGAGTGTCTATATCAGGGCTGTTCAAACTCGGTCCTGGAGGGCCGGTGTCCTGCAGAGTTTAGCTCTAACCCTAATTAAACACACCTGAACCAGCTAATCAAGCTCTTACTAGGCATAGAAACTTCCAGTCAGGTGTGTTGAGGCAAGTTGGAGCTAAACTCTGCAGGACACCGGCCCTCCAGGACCGAGTTTGGACAGCCGTGGTCTATATCAATATTAAGTCCGAGTACCCTTTATCATTATGGTTACATCACCCAGTATTTTTAAAGTTCAGGTATTGCTTAGAGTTTTGTGGCTGTTTCGTCATTTTTTGGGAGAAAAAGAGCAGAATCTTGTTTATGTGGCTCGATGTGAGTCAGTAGCTTTGGCCAAAGATTAATGTGCAAGTTTAAGAATCAATTACTGGAAAGCCATATGATTTGACTACAAAAATGCCAGCGAATTATTTTTGTACGCAGTATTTGATATATTTCATTACACTTTCGGCATATTAAAGTATGTTCTCTCTTTTTCTGAGAGTGAATGGTGCATAATTGAAGCAGAGCTATTATTGTTGTAGTTATATTTTCTGCATTATTTATAGCTCCTTGATGTTGGTTGGGTTTTTTTTTTTTTTAACAACCATAATTGTTTATATTAAGAATTTGTTTCCTTACATTAATTGAGTAGAATTGAAGTACACAACCTCTTAAAGGTTTGAGGTCGGTAAGATTTTTAAAATGTTTTTGAAAGCCTCTTATGCTCACTAAAACTGCATTTATTCAAAAATACTGTAATAAAATCTGTAACTGTGAAGTATTATTACAATTTAAAATAACTTTTCTATTTTCAGATATTTTAAAATGCAATTCCTGTGATGGCAAAGCTCAATTTGATCCTTCAGAAATCATTCTAATATGCTGATTTGGTGCTCAAGAAACATTTCTTATTATTGTCAATACTGAAAACACTTGTATCCTAGTTTCCACAAAAAATATTAAGCAGCACATTTTTTCGGGATTCTTTGATGAATAGAAAGTTCAAAAGAACAGCATTTACTTGAAACAGAAATCTTCCGTAACATTATAAATGTATTTACTCTCACTTTTGATCAATTTAATGTATCCTTGCTGAATAAAAGTATTAATTTCTTTAAAATTAAATCTTATTGACTTAAAATTTTTGAACAGTAGTTTAGTTCTGGACTGCACACTATATGTTTTTATGTTTAGAAAGAAAACATGCCCACATAAAGGTAGAAATGGCCTTGAAAATCAGTTGGGCAGTTTAATCCAGCGGGTCGCTGTCTGTGGCCTCTCTCTCAGGGCTCTTCTGTGTGTTGAGTGTCAGCAGTAACATTGTCTGTTGGCCACCAGCCTCTCATTGAGCTAAATCCACGGATGAGGAAAGACTGTGGCAGTGCCGTGTTGCTGTGAATGAAGCTTACATTAGAAATTATTTTTTTTATTGTACTCATCTGACTTGGCTTCTAATGCATTTGTGGTCTTAGCTTGTTAACTTATTGTTAATCAGACAGATTGTTGGTTGAGCTTGGAAACTACACCTATTTCAATTTGTAAACAGTTTTGACGTGCTAGTGGTTATTTATGCTCCTGTTTTGTAGAGTTTGGAGTTCACCTTGCAGAGCTCACTGTCGACCCACACGGAGCACTTGCTATTCGCCAAGTAAGACTAGATATTTTCAGCATAAATGAGCAGATAAACAAGTATTTGATTATTATTGTTAGATTTGCTTAATTTGTTTGCTATATGACTCTTGTAGTTGGCCTCTGTCATTCTGAAGCAGTATGTTGAGACTCACTGGTGTGCCCAGTCAGAGAAATACAGGCCCCCAGAGACGACTGAATGGGTAAGAAGTGAACTGTGTATTTATGTTTAGATGTGATGTTATGAGATGTGGCATTATGTTAATTTGATTCCCATATCCCTTTCCGTTCAGGCCAAAGCTGCGATCCGTGAGCTTCTGCCAAGTGGTTTGCGGGAGGCCATCAGTAAGGTGCGCTCCAGCGTGGCCTATGCCCTGTCGGCTATCGCACACTGGGACTGGCCTGAAGCTTGGCCTGGGCTCTTCAAGCTCCTCATGGACATGCTGGCCAGTGGGGATGTTAATGCTGTACACGGTGCCATGAGGGTCCTCACAGGTAATGACTCTGAACATCTACACCTCTTTCTCGCGGTTACAACAAGTGATGATGTTTTTGTGATGTTACTAAGCAACATATTATTATGCGTTTCATAGAATTTACCCGAGAGGTGACTGATGTTCAGATGCCGGATGTTGCACCTGTCATTTTGCCTCAAATGTACAAGATTTTTACCATGGCAGAGGTATTATACTCAGCTTAAAAACACAGTACAGTCCTTGCTTTTGGGACAGTCATGTGTAATGTATGTTATTGACAATAACAATGTTGTGTTGTGTTACTGTTGCAGGTTTACAGTATTCGCACTCGATCCAGAGCCGTTGAGATCTTTACCACGTGTGCTAATCTCATCTGTGCGATTGATGAAGTAGCAAAGGTAAGGTTTCAGTGAAATATTTTTTGTTTATAGGTAAACAGGTAACCCTTTAGACAGTAAACATTTAAAATGCTATAAAATGTTACTTATTTATAAAAGAATCCTGACAAAAATGTATCAGGTTTTCCACAAAAATATTAAGCAGCACAACTCTTTTCAGCATTGATAATATAAGTAATGTTTCCTGAGCACCAAATCAGCATATTGGAATGATTTCTGAAGGATCATGTGACACTGAAAACTGAAGTAATAACTGCTGAAAATTCAGCTTTGCCGTCACAGAAATAAATTGCATTTTTTAATATATTAAAATAGAAAACAATTATTGTACATTGCATTAATATTTCTCAGTATTACTGTTTTTATCATCAAATAAATGCAGCATTGGTTAGTAAAGAGACTTCTTTCAAAAACATGAAAAAAAATATATCAACCCCAAAGTTTTGAACTGTAGTGTATACATTTTAATGTAAATTTGTATAAGTTAACATTAAACTAAATTATAAAATGCAGTGGAATTTGTGACTTCATAATACCTAATACTTCACAGTAAGTATTAAAAGGGATAACTGGCATTTTAAACAATTATGTTTGCTTTTAGGGTGCTGCCAACACTCTGATCTTCCCGGTGGTGCAGCAGTTCACTGAGGCCTTCATACAGGCCCTGCAGATTCCAGATGGACCCACTTCAGATAGTGGCCTGAAGATGGAAGTGCTAAAGGTGACTAGCTGTTGCATCATGCAGAAAAATACTTTTTCCCCTCGTGATGTGAATGTAATTATCAATTATCTCTTCATAGGCAGTGACGGCTCTTGTGAAGAACTTCCCCAAACCCATGGTGTCCTCCATGCAACAGATTCTACCTATCGTATGGAACACCCTGACAGAAAGCGCCTCTTTATATCCATTCATTGACAGATTTTACCACTTGTTTAACCTATCATCATTAAAGGAAAAGTTCACCCAGAAATGAAAATTTACTCGTGCTCAAGCCATCCAAAATGTAGATGAGTTTATATCTTTATCGTAACAGGTTTGGAGCATTACATGACTTGCTCACCAATGGATCCTCTGCAGTGAATGGGTGCTGTCAGAATGAGAGTTCAAACTGCTGATAATAACATCACAATAATCCACAAGTAATCCACACAACTTCAGTCCATCAGTTAACGTTTTAGGAAGTGAAAAGCTGTCTGTTTGTAATAAACAACTCCATCATTAAGATGTTTTTAACTTAAAACTGTTGCTTTAGCTAAAATAGTTCATAAAACCATAATATTGCTTTCTCTTGGAAATCTGAGGGTGAGCAAATTTTTATTTTTGGGTAAACTATTCTTTAATATCTCAGACCTATTTGATGTTTTTATCGGTGCCAGTTATTTCAGTAAAATATTGAAGTTTTATTCTTAACCAAGCATGTACTTATGTGAGAACTGAGGTCAACTACACAGAAGAAGTAGATGATCCAATTGACTCTGATGGTATGTGGCACTAGATTTTTGCAAGAACTGATCATTGTTATTCAGACTAGCTTAGTAAGCGCTGAGCTCTGTTAATTGATTGTCACAGGTGAGGTCCTTGGCTTTGAGAACCTCGTCTTCAGCATCTTCGAGTTTGTCCACACACTGCTGGAGAACAAGAAGTTCAAGAGCACCGTGAAGAAAGCTCTACCAGAGCTCATATATTACATCATCCTCTACATGCAGATCACAGAGGATCAGGTTTGTGGGCAGTGTGAGTGTGTCATATGTCTTTTTTATAGCCTTTATCTTCATGTTCTCGTCCATCTCACAGATCAAGGTATGGACAGCCAATCCACAGCAGTTTGTTGAGGATGAGGATGATGACACATTCTCTTATTCGGTCCGGATATCTGCACAGGATTTGTTGCTGGTGAGAGCACAGAGAGTTTGTTTATAGGTGTTTAAATTTAGAGCCCGACCGATATGGGTTTTTTGGGACCGATACCGGATATATCAGTCGGGCTCTAGTTTAAATGGTTTCCCTCCTTTATGTTTAATGCATCCTTTTGTCCATCAGGCTGTTGCTGCTGAGTTTCAGAACGAGAGCGCTGCTGCTTTAGCCGCGGCTGCAACAAGGCACCTCCAAGAGGCAGAGCAAGCCAAGAACACAGGCAGTGAACACTGGTAAACAGAGAAAAACATCCTCTATCACAACTAAACTTTCTTTTTCATTGTGTTGCTTTACATCAGGGTTTCCCAAATGGGGGTTTGAGAACCTTGGGGGATCCCTTCAGCTCGAGGAGCCCTCTCGAACGCCACCCTCGCGTCAGTCCCCCCGGGATCGCTAGATTGGTCGGCGCCGGACCGCGAATTTAACCACCCCTAACTCCAGAACCCTTTTCAAGCATTTTATCTGCATTATATGTTCTGTAAAAAAAAAATTTATATCGGCGGCATATTCGCCGATACCGATATATCGGCAGATAATATCGGCTAAACGATATATCAGTCGGGCTCTAGTTTAAATGGTTTCCCTCCTTTATGTTTAATGCATCCTTTTGTCCATCAGGCTGTTGCTGCTGAGTTTCAGAACGAGAGCGCTGCTGCTTTAGCCGCGGCTGCAACAAGGCACCTCCAAGAGGCAGAGCAAGCCAAGAACACAGGCAGTGAACACTGGTAAACAGAGAAAAACATCCTCTATCACAACTAAACTTTCTTTTTCATTGTGTTGCTTTACATCAGGGTTTCCCAAATGGGGGTTTGAGAACCCCTGGGGATTTGTGAGGGAAATGCAGGGGCTTTTGTGAGTTAAAAGCTAATAATTAAACTGAGTGTAAATGTAAAATAAACAAATGTGGTTGCATAATTGAAACTGCCATATAGCCTTTTTACACATTTGCCCAATTTAAATAAAACACTAGAAAAAAGATACTACTTTTATATCTGTTCAGTTGCGTGTCACGTGATCATTAGCCAACATCAGAGAACCATAAACATGCAAATGTGTTGTTAAATCATTGAAGTATTACCCTTATCTCTGGTGGTACTTCTAGTAAATATGTTATATCTAAGGGGTTAGGCTGACAAAAAAAAAGTTTGGGAACCCCTGCCTTACATCAGTATCTCCATGAATATGCAGGTGGAAGGTGCATGAGGCTTGCATGCTGGCCCTGGGGTCAGTCAAGACCATCATCACTGAGAATGTAAAGAACGGTCGTGTGCATTTCGATATGCATGGATTCCTTGCCAATGTCATTCTTGCTGACCTCAATTTACCAGGTAACCTTGTTCTAAACTTTCATTTTGATCTTATGTCTGTATATGGCCTGAGTGTAGACCTGTGGATGTGATCCCCATGTTATTTAATTCCCAGCAGCCTCTCCATTCCTGTTGGGTCGGGCCTTATGGGCAGCCAGTCGCTTCACCGCAGCAATGTCCCCAGAACTCATTCAGCAGTTCCTCCAGGCCACTGTGAGTGGTCTACATGAGAGCCAGCCACCCTCTGTCCGGATCTCTGCTGTGAGAGCGATCTGGGGGTAGGACTTTCATTTCCAGTCTCTCGTGTGCAGAGTTTAATCATTTGTGCAAAACGGTATGGTTGTTGTTTGCAGTTATTTTTTATTTATTTATTTGATCTTTTTCACTATTTAAGCCTGAAATTAATTTAATACACTTACACTTTCAAACGAGACATGGCTTGGGCTGCTCTTAAGCAGGAATCTGATTTGGTTCTACACCTTTTACAGGATTCCCACGCGGACATTTCACATGGAAAATGTGAAATGTCCTGGAAAATCTTGTAGTTGTCCAGGGAAATTATTGTTTTAAAAAATGTAATTGTGTTTTCCTTTATCCAAGAACAAACAGTTTACCACTGGCTCTAAACAAATGTTAGTATTAGAAAACTTTCGAATGGCCATAAATTGGGACTGACCTGTTTTTGCTGCAAACGCGCGATCGGCAATCGGTTCTTTTGTTTTATTTCAGGCAATCTCTGTCCCGGACTTGCACACAAACTGAATTGCAAGCATTTTCCAAAATGTAATTTGTGTGGAAATATTACAAAGTCTATAAACGGGACGTTAACAGAGGCCAGAGACGCTGAAGACGGACACAAAGAGGGGAAAATACTGTAGCTGGCAGAGCAGCTCATTTGTTCATGATGAGCAAAATATTGGAAGAAAATCATTAATATTGAATTGGTGTGGTGGGTTATATGAATGTATCTCTGAGGGGAGCTGACTGTCTTCAGAAAAGTTTATATGGTATTTTCTTTTCATCTTGCCTCTGTATAATGCATATTAAAGTAGTATTTCTAGGCACAACCAAGGAAACGGTGGGAAGTGCCACCCAACGTCACTTACTGTCAGAGTGAATTTGCTTTTAATTCAATCCGTCTGCTGGTTTTGTTTTGTGCAGATATGTTTTATGTAGCATAATTTCACAAAGCTAAAGTCAGACCATTCTGTTTTCTGTCTTCAGATTTTGAAATTACATCTTACAGGTTAATCTAATTTAAATCAGAAACTGCTCCTGTATGTAGCATCTTAGTTTGGATCGTGATTAAAATGCAGTGGTCACCTCTAATTTTAAATGCGTACAGAGTACTGTCTCTAATAAAGCAAAAAACATTGATCTTATCTCTTGCATTAAAAAAATTAATATTAGCAAATTAATATCGGAATCGACCCATTTGCTTGTAAAAATAAAAAATTGGAATCGGCCATCAAAAAAATCAAGATTGGTGCATCACTACTGACTTTTGACAGTGTGAGCGTTGACGTGTTTCCCAACGTTCTATCCAGTGGTGAACATGGTGAAAAGTATTTCAGTGATTCAGTAACTTGTTAACTAATAATTTGGATTGTTGTCAAAAGTAGGCCATTAGTACTTCTGTACCAAGTTGATACTGAATTTTTAAAAATGTAACAATATCAGCCTTTCTGCAGCACTGGTAGTACCAAGTACAGACTCAATGCAGTACTCGCTGATAGGCGGCTGCTTTCAAACTCTTCAGTGCATATTTATATCGCATTACGTGAACAGTGATATGCAATGGCCAATCAGAGGTGTTTAAGTTAGTCAGAATCCACTCAGTTTTCACTTGACCCTTTTAAAGCAATACTTAATTGAAAAATATTTGAAGGATACATGGCAATATTTTTAAATATTATTTTCTTTAATATTATTATTAGCATTAATAATGGACTGATATAATTTATTTTCATTTACAAATAGTTTAATAAAATAAATACTTTCTCTTTTTTTGTTGATAAGGTACTGAAATTGGTTCTTAAAATCATTTGTTGAATAATTAAGAGCTCATATTAAAGAGCTGATTTTTTTTAGTTAAGTCATGGCCATAAACTGTATGCTTTTAAAGACTTCTGGAGAGAGGAATGTATTACTTTTGGGCATCCTTGTCTTTTATTGTCACCGTAATTAAATAAAAAATGTCCTGGAAAAGTCCACGAAGACCTGGAAAATGATCACTGAAAAAGAGTGGGAACCCTGTTTTAGTTTTAAGGACAGAAACCTAAAAAAATATCTTGAGAAATGAATGTACATATGTGGTTTAAACTGACTAATGAATACACAATTTAATTATTTTAAACTAATGCCGGTGTGTATTGTTTTTTATTAAATTAATTTATTTTTTTATTATTTACATTTTTATTATTTAAATTAATATCTGTATTCATCAAGCATGCATTAAATTGATATAAAATGACAGTAATGACATTTAGAAAAGTAGATTTAAGATTTATATTTCAAATAAATGCTGTTAATTTTAACTTTCTGGTAATCAAAGAATCCTAAAAAATATATATATATATATATATATATATTTAAATAATGATTTCCACAAAGAGAGTGATCCCTCTCTATAACGGTTTCCCAGGTACTGTGATCAACTCAAGCTGTCGGAGAGTACTCACGTCCTGCAGAAAAATATATATATATATATATATATTTAAATAATGATTTCCACAAAAAGAGTGATCCCTCTTTATATCGGTTTCACAGGTACTGTGATCAACTCAAGCTGTCGGAGAGTACTCACGTCCTGCAGCCCTTCCTGCCCAGTATCTTGGAAGGGCTGGTGCAGCTCGCGGCTCAGTTCAGCTCTGAAGTTCTCACTTTAGTCATGGAAACCCTCTGTATTGTTTGCACCGTGGATCCGGCTTTCACCACGAGTGCTGAGAACAAGATCTGCCCACTCACTATTGCCATCTTCCTTAAGTACAGTAATGGTAAGATTATTTTATAGTCAACAGCCAGTATCATTTGTAATTTAGATGACCTGTGGCTTATCATGCTCTCTTTTCCTTTTCTGTTAGATCCTGTTGTAGCGTCTTTAGCGCAAGACATCTTCAAAGAGCTTGCCCAGATTGAAGCCTGCCAAGGACCCATGCAAATGCGCCTCATTCCTACTCTTGTTAGCATTATGCAGGCACCGCCTGATAAAATCCCATCTGGCCTTTGTGCTGTAAGTTAAACTTCTCAATTTGTTCTACTTCTTACTGTAATCTGTAAGTAATACATATTTTTTGTTCCTACAGACATCCATAGATATCCTAACTACGGTTGTTCGTAACACTAAACCCCCGTTGACTGACATGCTTGTGTGCCAAGCTTTTCCTGCAGTGGCCCATTGCACTCTCCGCACAGATGACAACACCACAATGCAGGTAGCATCATTCTCCCAGAAACAAATCCGATATGTCTTTTCAGAGTCCTAATGTCGGTTGGTATCTAACTCTCATCATTGTTGATTTTCCCAGAATGGCGGTGAATGCTTGAGGGCCTATGTATCCGTGGCGCTGGAGCAGATTGCCCAGTGGCAAGATGAGCAAGGCCACAGTGGCCTGTGGTATGTCATGCAGGTTGTCAGTCAGCTCCTGGACCCCCGCACATCCGAGTTCACTGCTGCTTTTGTAGGTCGTCTGGTGTCCACTCTCATTGCCCGTGCTGGCACTCAGTTGGCTGACCAGCTGGACCAAATACTGCGTGCTATTCTCAGCAAGATGCAGCAGGCCGAGACCCTCAGTGTGATGCAGGTAGGGTTGGATTGATACCAGAATTGTGGTCTAGGTGCAGTACCGCAATGCTGATAGTAAACTGATACTTTTTCAAACTAAAGCTTGGGGGCCACAAAAAGGTGCTGGGGGTCTGTGGAAAATTTGAGAGAACCAGAATAATTTCTTACAATGCATTTTTAGGGCTGTCAAAGTTAATGTTAACTTTAAATGTTTAACACAGTAATTTTAAAGGGGTCATGAAAGGATTTTTTTTAATCACTATTTTAATATGTTCCTTGAGGTTCACTTATAATATTAATAAAGTTTTTTTGCACAAAAAAACATTTGTGAAATAGTGATGTGCGGATGGCTGTTATATCTGTGGGCGCTGCAGATAATCAGCGGGTCGGGTAATAAAAAAATGCATTCTGATTATTTGCGGGTGGGTCGCGGGTGGATAAAATAAATCATTAATGATGCAAGTATTAACTACGTTTTCTAAATTATGAACGTGTTTTAAATAGGCTACAGAAATTGAATAAACTGTAAATTAACATTAAAAGTTATTCAACAAAACATTATTTAGTCAAGAGCAGTAAGTTTTGTTGTTTGATTAACATTAATGACAGACGGCACAGCTTTATTAGGCTGCTGTCACAAGACCTATTTCACGGATCCAGTACTGATACTCATGCGTATTTAGCAACTGTTGTTTATTTAGCAACTGTTTACATTAACTTAAGACAAAACCGACTGCTTTCTCAATTTGGTACTCGAGCGCACAGAAAAGCGCCACTGGAGAGCGCGAGTACCGAATGGCTTAAAAAGACGACGCTGTTTTCATCTGATGGTTTGTGTGGATTTATTTACTCATCTAACCTACACACTATATTGAATAAATGTTTTGCAGCAATTTCCCTCATTTTAAAGTTGAAAGTCATTTGAATGAGTACTGCGATGTATGCGCAATCCCGCAACGAAATTCAGCACCTGATTAAACAGTATTCTATTATACAGAGAATTGTGAAATAGATTTTCATAATTTTTAAAAAACTTTCTGGGTTTATTTATTTTTACAAAACTTTCCAGGCCTGGAAATTGCTGTTCAATAACTTTTCCAGGTTTTTCATGACCATACGAACCCTAATGTGATGATCGGGTGCGGCTATCTAAAGCAGAGAAAAATACAGGTGCAGGCGGTTGGCGGGTGGATAATTTATTTGAAGCTGTGGATTTGGGTGACGTTTTAGCTCATCTACGCATCACTAATG
>NW_015638024.1:2642528-2652801 GCF_001515625.1 Sinocyclocheilus rhinocerous | reverse complement strand
ATTCTATTATACAGAGAATTGTGAAATAGATTTTCATGAAACTTTTCAAAAACTTTTTGAGTTTATTTATTTTTACAAAACTTTGTAGGGCTGGAAATTGCTGTTCAATGACTTTTCCAGGTTTTTCATGACCGTACGAACCCTAATGTGATGATCGGGTGCGGCTATCTAAAGCAGAGAAAAATACAGGTGCAGGCGGTTGGCGGGTGGATAATTTATTTGAAGCTGTGGATTTGGGTGACGTTTTAGCTCATCCACGCATCACTAATGTGAAAAAATTATTATTTTCATGACCCTCTATCTAAAAATTATCTGTTTTCAAGAGGCGGGTCCTTTAAGGCTTGTCAGTAATCGGCCACTGTTATGATTGGCTAACGTCATTGCATATGAAACCGTATCAACGCCCCCCTCACTACTGCATGTGAATAAGTGCTTTGAAAACATCCATATAAAACCATCATTTACAGACAAAGCATTATGAAATAATTTACTTACGGTTTGCGATGCAGCTGCAGTCAGATCCAACAGCTTCATCTTTCTACAAATGTTTCTTTGCAAACTCTCCATTACATTTAGCCTCGTTTACAAAATAAAATGCTCCGAACAAATGTACGTATGATCCTCCGATACGATCCAGGATGCCATTTAAAATGGACCATCTGCTTGTTTCTAATGCTGGGATCCTTCTGATGTCTATACAGAGATGCAAACTAGCTGTTTAAACCAAATGCATCAAAGAAAATGGTCTTTCACTCTTCCGTTTGTCCTGTTGTCGACAGACTATGTCAGAAAGTGAACGTGCATCTGTATACTCTATCCGGTGTAGACAAGAAAGCGGCAGTTATAATGGGTTCAATTTGCTTTAGACGCGACACTCGGTGTAGGTAAGTGTCTGAAGTGACTGAACGCCAGTGGGCGGGGCCTATGGTGAGATGATGACTATTCGTCGATGTCTTGCTCTGGAGGCAGTGATCTGCAAAACAGATCACACACAATACACTTCAAAGCATACCCCAGGTTTCCTCTTTCTCTTGCACACACACACGCTCCGGGACCCCCTCACTGGCACCCTACACAAGCGAATCACAATAATCCATCAGTGGAAGCCAGTGAAGTATGAAATATGAAGATTGAGGCCCAGCCTCACTAAAATACACAAACATGTGTCTGATTATCCTCTGTGGTTGGCTACACAGACGCGCCATGCTATGCACATGACATCACCGCCTCATCAGGAACTCAGTGGAGTCAAGAGACTGTAAACAAAAGAAGCTGTAGACGTTGTGTCCATACACAAGCCAGGAAGCTTTCCAAACACTGTGTGAGGCAAATGCTGTGTTTTTGAGCCTTAAGGGAGGCACAATTTGTGCCCCTCAAGACAACAGAAAAAAAAAATATATATATTTGATATCCTTGTGCAACATTTTGCCATAAGAGTTGAAAAGGAATATCTGCTCTGTTCAAGGACATTACATACATACATACATGCATAAATAAAATAAATAAAAACAATTCTCTTGTAGGCATCAGCTTCTGAGAAGACAAAAGCGTAGACTCAACCATATTAGATTCAGGATCTTCACTATTTTCAGACTGTAAAAGTTTCATTTATCCAATATTTTTGTCCAAAGTAGACAAGGTTTTCTTGTGGCCTAGAATACCAGCTATAAATAATGCAGGGATGATATTGCATCTCATAATTAATGCTGTACATGCTATTACTTGGCCCATCCCTCAGTTGATGGCTGTCTGCTATACATCATACTGAGATGGCTACCGTATCTGGTTCTTCACACTTCAGTAAAGTAAGCCTATGTGATGATACATTATAGGTTCTTCAGATGAGCATGTTGGTTTCTGAGTTATGTAAAGCACATAAAGGTGCTACTTCAATTTTGGGCAGTTTCAAAACAGATTTAAACTTTTTTATTTTGCTATATGAAGGTGACATTAAAACTACCTTGGAAACTTTTTTTATCATAGATTTATTTTTGCTACTTTTCAAATTACCTTTTTGTGTGTAGAAGTATTATTGTTTTAACCATTCCCAGACTATTAATCTTAAACTATCAAAAACTTTTTTTTTCACAATAATTATCAAAATAATGTATTTACATAAAACATTTAGATGCAACAGTATCTGTGAACAAATTTCAACACTGAACAATTTTGCCCTCTAATAAGGTTTACTAAATTTTATCAAAAGTTATCATTGTTACGATTGCCAGCTGGAGTGCCCACAAGCTCCACTAGAGGGCAATCCATTCTGTACCTTTGCCATTCACCCGGACTCCATTTCCCATAATCCTTTGCCTGGACTCAGTACTCATTGCAGTCACCTGTATCTCATCACCTCATCAGTCTCACTCTATATAAGATGCACACACACACACACACACACACTCACATCGCTGATTATTGTCTAGCCCAGTGTTTCTCAACCCTGGTCCTGGAGGCCCCCCAGCACTGCACATGTTGTGTATCTCCCTAATCAAACACACCTGATTCAACTCACTAGCTCATTAGAAGAAACTCCAGGACCTGAAATGGGTGTGTCAGATAAGGGAGACATACAAAATGAGCAGTGTTGGGGAGCGCCCAGGACCAGGGTTGAGAAACATTGGTCTAAACAGTTCACAAAATGGTCTGAATGATTCATAAATGAATCAGTGTGAATCAAAAATGGGTTTGAACAAATTCCCGTAACCTCCAGTCTTCAAAGAAGTGTAACTGTGTATACTAAAACTAAAAAACGCCTTGGGCAAATTATGAAATAAATCTAAGACTGTAAGTAGAGAATAACAGTTATTCAGTGTAAATAATTGGTGATTAATTTGTAGTTAACATGTTAGAACATTCAGTTTCATGTAAGCAAAGAAAACAAAATGTGGTAAATGTTTGGTACCACCGTGCTGCAATACTACTGAACCCTATGAAGATGTTAGGACAGGTACAGAAATAGCACTCACTTAATAAGCTAATAATAACTCGTTGCTATAATAACTTATAATTAGTAACTAATTGTTTGCTTGTTTTTGCATGTTGAACATTAAAGGGGTCCTATTATGCTCTTTTACAAAGTCTAGTAATCGGCCACTGTTATGATTGGCTAACGTCATTGCATATGAAACCGTATCAACGCCCCCCTCACTACTGCATGTGAATAAGTGCTTTGAAAACATCCATATAAAACCATCATTTACAGACAAAGCATTATGAAATAATTTACTTACGGTTTGCGATGCAGCTGCAGTCAGATCCAACAGCTTCATCTTTCTACAAATGTTTCTTTGCAAACTCTCCATTACATTTAGCCTCGTTTACAAAATAAAATGCTCCGAACAAATGTACGTATGATCCTCCGATACGATCCAGGATGCCATTTAAAATGGACCATCTGCTTGTTTCTAATGCTGGGATCCTTCTGATGTCTATACAGAGATGCAAACTAGCTGTTTAAACCAAATGCATCAAAGAAAATGGTCTTTCACTCTTCCGTTTGTCCTGTTGTCGACAGACTATGTCAGAAAGTGAACGTGCATCTGTATACTCTATCCGGTGTAGACAAGAAAGCGGCAGTTATAATGGGTTCAATTTGCTTTAGACGCGACACTCGGTGTAGGTAAGTGTCTGAAGTGACTGAACGCCAGTGGGCGGGGCCTATGGTGAGATGATGACTATTCGTCGATGTCTTGCTCTGGAGGCAGTGTTTATGCAAATGTCTGTGCCTTTGTGACGTCACATGCCACCTCAGATCCAAACGAGCTGTGCTTGGAGCTTGATTGAATAAATGCTTTATTTATAATGAGGAGGACATTTTAAGCTGTGAAACTTGCAGGATGTTGTAATGGTACTAAGACCTCTTATATGCCAAAAGATCAAGGCAAACTGTTTGACATTTTCAAAAGACTGGTTTATTTAATCAGTTTTCATTTTATTTATTTATTTATTTATTAAGTGTTTTGTTGCCGTTTATTTCATATTTGAAATAAGTCCTCCAGCATATTCCGGGGTCATTGTAATCAAGTTTGAAAACCTCTGTTTGTAATAACAGGATGGTCATGGAAAACCTGGAAATATCAGGGAATTTTAAAATTGTGCTTTCCAGGCCTGGAAAAGTCTATTTTTCACATATTTTACATTATTACAACACCTCTCTCCCCAGTCTGGCATGAACGGCTCGAATAGTTCCTGTATCAAATGAAGGCCCGCCTTCTGAAATATGAAATGTGCTGTGATTGGTTATCTGGGCCAGTGTGTGTTGTGATTGGTTAGCTGGGCCAGTGTGTGTTGTGATTGGCAGCACTTGTCGGCACCTGGTCGGGAAATGTCATGCCCCTTACCATAGCCGCCTGCAAGCTTCAATGTAAATATTGCATCAAAATCAAATCAGTGCGATTTAAACCCGGATGATTGTAACCACTCTAAGTTCGTCTGCCTTGGGAAAGCTAGCATGTCTCCGACATAGTGATAACACTCGTTGCTAGGTTGGCCATATGCACCGTTCATACGGGACACGTCCCGGCCAGGATTTTAATATTGCCTAAAATATCCAGGTTTTGGCTGTTTGCACTGTGCAGGTCGATCGTTGTGTGACATTCATGAGAGCTATAGAGAGCAGACGGCTCCATATGCTTTCGAATAGCTCTCGCACCTACTTAATTTGGTGTCTTTTTTTTTTTTATCGGTGCGCAACGACGCTTCAAGTCGAACAAACGAACAAACACGTGCGCATATTTGCATCGCTTTAAACGTTCCCTGTAGATCTCACCATCTCACGCGCAGCCACACGATTGGTCGATTATATACAATACCTGCATGTTATTGGTCAAACTGCTTTGGATGTTTTATGCAATATTAAAATCCTGGCCAGGACGTGTCCCGTATGAACAGTGCATATGGCCATAACACTCGTTGCCTTCTCTAGTGCAGCTCAGTCTCGTCCCATTTGTCGATATTTGTGATATCACAAATCCCGGAAAATATGCGTTGTAGTCCAAACGATTCGTTTGTTGTAGTTTTTGAAAAGTGATTTCTGTTTAATAAAATATCTCCTTTTAAAGTGGACTTTAATCTTTGTAACTTTGCAGATCTTTTTTATGCTTAAACAGCAACATTACAGACTAACTAAAGTTGAAAAAGTGAAAAAGCATAATAGAGACCCCTTTAATTTTCTTGTACAGCAGATAAGTCTGAATTGTGCTGTAGCTGCTGGCTCAAATGAGGTGTGAAATACATTCTCACTCTTCATTTTACAGTCCCTGATCATGGTTTTTGCCCACCTGGTCCATTCCCAGTTGGAGCCCCTGCTGGAATTCCTATGCAGTCTTCCAGGTCCCACAGGGAAACCTGCCCTAGAGTTTGTCATGGCTGAGTGGATGAGTCGCCAACATCTGTTCTACGGCCAGTATGAAGGCAAAGTCAGGTGAGGGTGTCCAGTCATGTCTGCAGTGTGTTTGAAGAAATTGCACAGCTTCCGTTTGAAATAACACTGTAATCGCTCTGTCCACAGTGCTGTTGCCTTGTGTAAACTTCTCCAGCATGGTCTGAATACAAATGACAAGCGCCTCCAAGATATAGTCATCAAAGGAGATGAAATTTTTAATCTAGACGAGGGAATCTGTACACGTTCCAAATCAGCCAAGAGTAAGTTAATGATCTCTTAAACTGCCAAATGAATGATTATTAATAATTGTTATTGTCTCAGATATCTGACTGATCTGTTTCTCTCAGACCCACAGCGGTGGACCAGCATTCCTTTGCTGGTAAAGATCTTTAAACTCATCGTCAATGAACTGTCTTCTGTGGTGGAGGCTAATGCAAATAGAGCAAATCCTGCAGACTGGAGCCAAGGTACTTATGTGGTTTAACTATTTACCCCTAGTATTAGAACTGATCGTTGACATTGAAATGTGGAGCCGTCTTAAGTTTAGTGCTTTTGCTTTGCAGACTCTGGTGGAATGTGGGATGATCTGGCTGAGGATGAGGAGGAGGAAGATGAAGGATTAGCAGGACAGCTTCTGACTGATCTCATTGCCTGCAACAAATATGGTGAAGTCTCATATAACACAGTGTTACATTTGCATTTATATTGCATATATTGTGATATATATCACACATTTCCTAGGAATCAAACCTATACCGTAAGCCTTATTTAAAAAAAAAAAAAAAAAAAAAAGATTGTCATCAATGTTATTTTAGTATTTATATACTATTAATTTTTTTATTAATATTTAGAATTAGAATTTTATTTTTATATTTTGAGTTCTTTTTAATTTACTTTAAATTTTAGTACTTTTGTTATGTGCTTTTGTAATTTTTTTTAATGTATTTTTTTTATAAATACCATTAAATGAAATATTAGTATTTTTACATTTAAATTAACTATCTAGGTTAAATGTATTTGTTTACTAATTTGCTAACTACTTAAATACTTAATTTTTAAAATTCATTTTCATCTAATATGTTTTATTTTATTTCAGCTTTTTCAATTAACAAAAATGTTTTAATAGTTTTAGTTAACAATAATAACTGCTTCACATCTTTTGCAAAGCTTTTGTGGTGGACAGACATGTGCTGTTCTTTACATGTTAGGATTTATTAGTAAAAGCAAAAGAACAAAAACATGAGTAAAACAATGAAGTACACAAATCGTTCCATATTCACTACCTTGTCTTTTCTATAAATAGTCTGTAAAACCTATTGTGATTTCCCCATAGACGATGATTATTATGAGGATGATGATGAGGAGGATCCAGATGCTCTGAAGGATCCCATATATCAAATTGACCTTCAGGTAAGTTATTTGGCATCGACACTAAAGTATTGCTGTAACCAGACCTCATATCTTCATTGATCGTCTCCGTGTTTTTTTCCACAGGCGTATCTGACAGATTTCCTTACCCAGTTTGCTCAGCAGCCTTGCTATAGCATGTTTTCAAGCCACTTGAATGAAGTAGAGAGAAGAGTCTTGCAGTCCATCGGTATGTGACCTGTATACCCAACATCGGCTCCTTGTTCTTTGTTTCCGTCTTTACCACTCAGTCATCTTTTCTTCAAACTTGAACATTTGAGTGGACTCGGAATGCCTTTCGGACGACGTTCTTGATCCACAACCCAAAAGAGGACTTAAAGGTTTACGTGCCTCTCCCTGTGTTTTTATTAAGGGAAGGAATGGACAATTATTCCCGGGGATGTTATAAGAGCAGGGTGTGAGGGGCACACAGACAGGACTGTGTGGGTGCATTTGAATCGGATGTCAAAACAATACTTTGATAGACCTGTCTAGTATTATGAATGAATTTTTTGCAAAGGGACTGGTAACAGTATAGGAATGATTTAAAAATATCAACTGTCCATTTGTACCTTCTCACTCTACTAATTCACGATGGTTAAAAAATCTTTCTGTAAAGGAAGGAAAAAGACTTCTGACAGATGATGAATCTGCACTTTGAAAAAAAGTTGGAACTGTTGACAGCCTTATTAAAGTTCTCCATGTTGTTTGTCATTATGTGGTCTCATGAGCATGATCTTTATGGCTACACTGTTGGGTGAGCATGAAGAATAATATAGTGTTACCATAGTGATCCTACAGTCTTATTAGCAGCATTGTCTCCATTGAGGTATGAGAAGAATTTCAAAATAAAAGGCCTGTTAAGGTCTAAATTTTAAATGTCTAGAATATTTTTGCAGATTTAGAAATCTGTATGAAAGTTTTTTTTTTTTTTTACTGTAAACAATCTTAATTTACTCAAAGATATATTTTGCAGAGGGCAATAAATGTTAGTAAATGTACTTTACCATTAGAATTTAACACATTTGATTATGAACGTGCAAATTTGTATGTTATATATGTATGTTGTTAGGTTACTAGGCATTGTTTTGTTAAAAACAAATGGCCTCAGTTTTGTTTTAAAAAATACTTTTAAGAACTAAATTAAGATTTAGGAAAATATGGAGTTTATTACACAATTTATTTCTTTTAAGTTTTAATTACTATGTTTTCCAGTACAACCTACACGGGTAGTGGCACACTCTACATTAATTTACACATTTTAAGTAGACAATATACACAAGTTTTATATTTTAAAACAAATATGATTTGTAGCAGACAAATTATGGGAATATTTGATCAAACTTTGAGTTAGAGGTAATGAAACAAAACAAAAAACCGCTTATATACAAGTGCATCTCAATAAATTAGAATGTCGTGGAAAAGTTCATTTCAGTAATTCAACTCAAATTGTGAAACTCGTGTATTAAATTTTTTTTATTGGTCTTATGGAGTATTCTAATTTGTTGAGATAGTGAGTTGGTGGGTTTTTGTTAAATGTGAGCCAAAATCATCACAATTGAAAGAACCAAAGACTTAAACTACTTCAGTCTGTGTGCATTGAATTAATTTAATACACGAGTTTCACAATTTGAGTTGAATTACTGAAATAAATGAACTTTTCCACGACATTCTAATTTATTGAGATGCACCTGTGTGTGTATGTATGTATTGCGAACTGATTAATACATTTAATTAAATGTAACATAACCCTCTTACTTTAAGAAAAGACGCAGTGTAGTCTACATATAATGTGAGTGAGTGTATTTATCTCCAGAAATGTGAACTATTCAGAGCGGCCGAGGCGAGCTGTCTACATGAGCCCACGGGCATCATTTTTCCTCGTGGAATTTCGCGCGTCTGCTGTCAATCTCCTGAATAATTCCCTTCATTTCCACTTTTAATTTATATGAAATATAAGCGTTATCCAGGCGAAGTGAACGTCCTTTAATTTATTTTATCAATGAGGAGGCTGAGGCTGGTACTGGAGATTTGGCGTGCGGGCGTGTAGCGTCACGGGCGGTGTGTCATTCCACTCAGATAGCATGTTGATCACGAAGCCGCTTGATTCGGAGCTCCGCTGTCTGCGAGTCGTGGCAGATTATATCGTTTTAAGGTCTTTTTTCAAAGGATGCAAACGTAACCGTTTTTGTCTGGTGTAACGGAAAGTGTACTGGAAGCAGCATGTCCTTCTACGCCGTCATTATACCGGTCCTCTGTATCATTTTCTCGGCTTGGCAGGGTAAGACGATATTGTAGTTTCTTCATAGGCCTCATTGTCGCAAATATTTACTTACAAACATGTTTCGGTTTATAATGTATTGTCTTCATAAGCAAAAAAAAAAAAAAGCATTACTCAAATGCCACGTATAGCTCTTGTCTAATGCAATTTATATATACATAGCTGCCGTGGCTACAAACCAGAATATGTCATTTCTATAGCAACAGCTCTCAAACCCCTCAGATTTGTAAATTCACATGAGGCTGCAGTTGTTTTTCTTCTGCATTCTGTTGGTAGGTCATTCACTGCAGAACCAGTAACTGAAACATTATCCAAGAGTTGAGACCTTGAAGCAAGTGGTCAACTGATCTACATGCAATTTCATATGTTTTAAAAGATTTTTACTCAAATTCAAGAAATTACTTGGCGGCACTTCAGTCGTTATTTGGGTTAGCTAAGTGAGCGTCTACGCAGTTAACTAATCCTAAATTAATGATCAATGGACTTATGAATTAATATACTCATAGCGCATTAATTGCCCCTCTGTCTATTTAGGTTATTGTTAATGTTTATTATAAATATATAAGCGTGTGTGTGTGTGTGTGTTTGTTTGTGTGTACAATTTATTATAACATTACATTGTGTTTTATTTATTAATGCATATTAAATGCGTATTATATTACTAAATGTTTCAGTTCCTCAAATGTTTTAAAATTTATATTGAAACCAGCTTTTTAATGTTAATGCTGTTAATTTGTAGGCCAAACTACAACCTATTATATTATATCATATTATATTATATTATAACTGTAACCTCCAAGTTTTGTAGGATTCGGCTTCCCCTTCAGAATCAGAACCTTTGTTTTAGTATATACAATGCTGCTTGAAAGTTTGTGAACCCTTTAGAATTGTCTATATTTCGGCATAAATATACCCCAAAAAATCATCAGATTTTCATGCAAGTCCTGAAAGTTGACAAAGAGAACCCAATCAAACAAAAATGAGATGAAAATATATACTTTGTCATTTATTTATTTATTCATTCAAAATGATCCAATATTAAATATCTGTGAGCGGCAAAATTATGTGAATCTCTAGGATTAGCTGTTAATTTGAAGGAAGTGTGTCATGGCACAAACAAAGGAGATCTCTGAGGACCTCAGAAAAAGAGTTGTAGTTGCTCATCAGGCTAGAAAAGGTTTCAAAGCCATCTCTAAAGA
>NW_015638024.1:2641927-2642453 GCF_001515625.1 Sinocyclocheilus rhinocerous | reverse complement strand
TGCTTGAAAGTTTGTGAACCCTTTAGAATTGTCTATTTCTGCATAAATATGACCCAAAACATAATTAGATTTTCACACAAATCCTGAAAGTTGACAAAGAGAACCCAATCAAACAAATGAGTTGAAAATGTATACATTGTCATTTATTTATTCAGGAAAATGATCCAATATTACATATCTGTGAGCGGCAAAATTATGTGAATCTCTAGGATTAGCTGTTAATTTGAAGGTGAAATTAGAGTCCATCTGTTCAGAGGTATTTTCAATCAGTGAGATGACTATCAGGTGTCAGTGTATGCCCTGTTTTATCTAAAGAACAGGGATCTCTCAAAGTTTGATCATGTTTGTGGAAGTGTATCATGGCATGAACAAAAGAGATCTCTGAGGACTTCAGAAAAAAAGTTGGTGTTGCTCATCAGGCTAGAAAAGGTTTCAAAGCCATCTCTAAAGAGTTTGGACTCCACCAATCCACAGTCAGACAGATTGTGTACAAATGGAGGAAATTCAAGACCACTGTTACCCTCCC
>NW_015638024.1:2641169-2641650 GCF_001515625.1 Sinocyclocheilus rhinocerous | reverse complement strand
TACTTTGTCATTTATTTATTGAGAAAAATTATCTGGTGTTAAATATTTGTGAGTGGCAAAAGAATGTGAATCTTTGCCTTCAGTATCTGGTGTGACCCACTTTTGCAGCAATAACTGCAGGTAATGTTTCTTGTAACTGCTGATCAGTCCTGCACAATGGCTTGTAGGAATTTTAGCCCATTCCCCAGTTCAGAACCACTTCAACTCTGTGATGTTGGTGGGTTTCCTCCTATGAACTTCTTGCTTCAGGTCCTTCCACAAAATTTCAATTGCATTAAGGTCCGGAATTTTACTCAGTCATTCCAAAACATTAACTTTGTCCTCCTTTAACCATTCTTTGGTACACAACTACTTGTGTGCTTGGGGTCGTTGTCTTGCTGCATGACCCACTTTCTCTTGAGATTCAGTTCTTGGACAGATGTCCTGACATTTTCCTTCAGAATTTGCTGGTATAATTCAGAATTCATTGTTCCATCAATGA
>NW_015638024.1:2640000-2640126 GCF_001515625.1 Sinocyclocheilus rhinocerous | reverse complement strand
CTCCATTTGTACACAATTGTGGATTGGGTGGATTGGTGGAGTCCAAACTCTCAAACTCCCAAACTCTTCAAACCTTTTCTAGCCTGACCAACTCTTTCAACTCTTTTTCTGAGGTCCTCAGAGATC
>NW_015638024.1:2620347-2639907 GCF_001515625.1 Sinocyclocheilus rhinocerous | reverse complement strand
TAATTTCACCTTCAAATTAACAGCTAATCCTAGAGATTCACATACTCTTGCCGCTCACAGATATGTAATATTGGATCATTTTCCTGAATAAATAAATTACAAAGTATATATTTTCATCCTATTTGTTTGATTGGGTTCTCTTTGTCAACTTTCAGGACTTGCATGAAAATCTGATAATTTTTTGGGTTACATTATTTATGCAGAAATATAGATAATTCTAAAGGGTTCACAAACTTTCAAGCAGCACTGTATATATTTGTTAGGTTAAATCACTTATTTGTTCATGTTAGTCGTTTCACACAGGTTTTAAATGACCAGGAGGCCTACAGAATCGAAAAACCTCAGTATACTTGTAGTTAGTCTAGTGTGTAAAGGCCTGTTCACACCAAATGTGATAAACATCACATGCAAAAACTGTATTCACAACATGATTAAATATTCTTTCAGACCAAATAAAAAAATTTATGCTCTATATAATATAAATGTAATCTGGACAAACTACATCTGTCGTGTTATATTGTTCATTGGATGTGAACTTCAGAATCTCACAGAATAGGTCAGAATAGTAATAGGCCATCTACTACTACATACTGTTTATATATATATATATATATATATATATATGTTTGTATTTAACCACTAGCTTTGTTTTATTTCTTTCAGTGAGTGCAGATGAGGACTGCTTGTGGTATGTGGACAAAAATGGCACCTGGCACAATGGCTTTGATTGCCCACTCATAACCTTCTGCTGTGGGAACTGTCACCACCGTTACTGCTGCCTGGATGGCTTCAAGATGATCACCGAGGCGGGACAGAAGCGCTGCATGCTGTTCCATCTCAGGTACACTTTTTAAGATTCTAGATTATTGACCACTTAGTGGCCTAAAGAGGCTCATTAACCTCACATTAGACTGCCAAATAAAACTAATTAAGTATAACTGTTATAAAAGAAATGCTTAATCTTAATGGTGAAGGTGCTGATTGCTAGACCTAACAGCAAGCATTTTATTTTGCATTTATTCATTTAGCAGATGCTTTTATCCAAAGCGATTTTTCTGAGTTTCTCCCAGAGAAGTCGGATCATTCAAAATTGGTGTTGTCTTTCCTGACAAGTTTTCTGTCCTGCCTCTCTCAGCCCTTCCACTATAGCTGGCATTGCTTCATCGATCCTGCTCTTTGTGGCTGCTATAGCAACCATGGTCTGTTGCTTCATGTGTTCCTGTTGTTACCTGTACCAGCGCCGCCAGCAACGTGGCAGAACTCCTTATGAAGGTAAACGCAATAACTTTATTCTCTTCACAGTCCATCCTGAATTTATTACAAATACATAAGAATTAATTAAAAATAAACAAAGTAAATATCGGATTTTTGCAGAGACACATGACGGTATTATATGTAATATTTAGCATGTATCTGAATGCATTTTTATTTTTTTATTTATTTATTGCTGTTGGGTTGCATGATATACAACAACTATAAATACATCAAATCTTATATACAGTACACTCACGTAAAGCTGGATATAATATCAAGCAAAACTCAACTGCTTGATTGTCTGTATCATCGAAAAATGTAAACTATTTTATAGTACATTAATATACTAAAAGTTGTATAAATAAAACGTAAAGTACATTATCGCACAACTCTATTTGTAAAGTTGGATATATATTATATCCATTTTTTCAGTATATAACTCGCATTATATACTATATAGCAAATCGCAACTGCTTGATTGTTTGTATCATTGGAAAATGTAACTATATTATCTTCCAGCTCAAGTCTCCTAAATGTGGCTATAAGGCATGAAGTTATAAAGAATTATCATCGTGATTTTCTGTAAAGCTGCTTTGAAACAATGTGTATTGTGAAAAGCACTATATAAATACATTTGACTTGATTTCTTATGTCTCTTTTTGGTATTACAGTTGCATTGCTCTTTGTTGGCATACTTATTTAACCACTGGCTTCTTATTGCAATACCATGGCTAATGTTCAAAATGCTTGTTTGCATGAACTGATTCTTAAGAAGAATAAAAATCATCACCTACTAACCTGAGTCTCAATTTCAGCCCAGCATATTCCAATGGCCAGCTATCCTGTGGAGCACATGTACGATGCTTCTGGTAAACCCATTGGACATCCTGATTATCTTGGATATCCAATGGTGCCGCAATATCCAGGTGTCCCCCACCAGTATCCTATGATGCCCCAAGGTCCTCATCCTCCTAATCCTCCTGACGCAGGATACAGTCAAGCAGGTATTCAAATGGCCTCTGTCAGAGATCACATACTACAAACAAAGGTCCCAAAAGGGGTTCTTCACAGCAATGCCATAGAAGAACTATTTTTGGTTTTCCAAAGAGGCTTTCAGTGAACGGTTCTTAAAAGAACCATTTTTTCTTAGTGTGAAGAACGTTTTAATAATCTGAAGAACCTTTTTCCACTTTAAAGAACTTTTTGTGCAATGGAAAGTTTCCATGGATGTTATAGGTTCTTCATGGAACCATCAATTCCAATAAGAACCTTCATTTTTAAGAGTGTATAGTGGAAATAAAAACACCACACTTGCATATAGTAGCACAGACAATCATAACACTTTTCTCTAAGTTGTGTTATTTTTGTTTTCAGCTCCTCCGCCGTATTCCCCTCCCCAGTACCCAGGGCACTGAAAGAGCTGAAGTCCCTCAGTGAGGAGAAGATAACCCATACAATGGGTGATGAAGAGGGCCCATGCTTGTGTGGAATCCCTTGTATGAGAAGCCGTTTTAAAAATGATTTATGTTATTTATTTCTTGATTAATTTGTGGAGTGAAGCATGAACTGACCTCAGAATTGCCTCACGCGTCTGAGTGTTTTCTTGTTTGATGTACAGCTTTCATGTGTCACTAATCTGCGTGTCTCCTCCCACTTTAATCCAGCAACTCACAGACTCAAAAGACTGCTTTAAATGTGCCATTATGTTTTGTCCAACTCTCCGAAATGGACTGTTAAACATGACTGTCCTGCAGAAGAGACTGGCTGCCAGTTCTGATTCATCCAGGATATCGTTCTTTGTTCAACCAAATGAGAAGAAGCTTGTGTCATTTGCACTTTATTCTGCAATAGACATGCTTAGCTGTCTCTCCCAGCTCGTTTGTTCAAAATGTATTTATTTGACCACTAATTTGACCATGTCACTTGCATCATTAACATCAAATCATGCTGTATGCTTTTCATGTCTTATAGACTGCTAACATACAGACATGAGACGTAGATGTCTTATAGACCGTTAACATGCAGTATGTAAATAAGAGAACTTACATTAAGAATTAATTTCATGTTTCATAGCATCCAACCAAACTTCATTCTGTGCATTTGCAGGTCGTCAACTGTTGTTAGATCTGGCTTGAGCTGTAATGTTAACACCCCTTAGATTTGCATGTCTTTAATTGTATCTCATGCTACGAAGGCCTGTTGTCAAGGGAATAACTGTAATGTTTGCATTCAATTAGCTGTCCGTCTGTGCATTTTTATTTGTTTCAAAAAGCTTTTTGATCTATAAAACATTTCAGTCATTTATGTTGTTTTGTTACATCTTCACAGTGAGATAAGTTTAAACAAAGTCCCTTTACTTTTCCCTCCAAATTCTGAAAAGGAAATCTGAATAGTGATATGAAAACTCCCCCCCCAAAAATTGCAAGATATAAAAATCGAATTGTGAGATAAAAAGTCGCAATGGTGCGGTCATATTTACCATTGTTTAGTGAATTTTTGCAGGCAAAATTTTCAATGTGAATCCACGCATTCAGGAATTTCGCATGGGGGCATAAGATTTCCTAATGCCGATTTCACATCGGGTTCAGTTGGTCATATGAATTCGCAGCGTTGACCAATTGAAATCTTGGTTTGAAAGTGACTTCTGTGTGAGCTGTGCTTCATACATTGCTACACTATTGACAACAAACAACGGACCTTTTTTGCTGACAAATTTTTGCAGAAATTTCACTAATGTGACCACACATAAAGGCGGGACTTCCATTGCCACCATATGGAGTGTTACAATTTTTCCCATTCATATTAACACGAGTGGACCTTAATTAATTTCAAAGTTCATCATAAATGACACTTTTCAATGATAAATTAGAATGTAAATTAAAAGAACATTCTCATTAAAATGAGTATCAGCTTAAAATAATTCATCTGGTACATTTGGTACATTTACTTTAAAATGATTTCTGCTACCTCATCTCACATTTGTAAGATTAGTTGTGATGCTTTGTTCATTGTTTAAATAACTTGTTAGTTATTTAAATTAATGTATAGTTAACAGTTTTGTTTTTACTATATATAGCATATGCTACTGTATTTGTCACTTTGGAATGTGAAGTACAAATAAGAAAAGGATCTATAAAGATGAATTTTTACAATGTGGAATATTAACAGGTATTTTCAACTTGGGGAAAAAGGCAATTAATAGGCTACTAGTGTTTGTACTTGCACTAATCATCCTATAAGAAAGGTCTAATTGAACAGACTGGACAAGGAGTATTGCATTATTCTCTTTTTACAATAAAAACAGAATTGACTTTGCATGCTGTCTCCATTAATGCAGTTCCTGAAATCAGCATTTTCCTATTGTCATTATTTAATGCTGCCTTATTTTTACACATCAAAATGTTGTAATATATCAAAAATATTTTATAATATGCCACAAAATAACTGTAGTGTTTTGTTAAAAACATTTAATGATAGCCATTAAAAAGTAGGCTGAGCAAGACCAAAATAAATAAAAATGACAATAAAAACAGAATTGACTTTGCATGCTGTCTCCATTAATGCAGTTCCTGAAATCAGCATTTTCCGATTGTCATTATTTAATGCTGCCTTATTTTTACACATCAAAATGTTGTAATATATCAAAAATATTTTATAATATGCCACAAAATAACTAGTGTTTTGTTAAAAACATTTAATGATAGCCATTAAAAAGTAGGCTGAGCAAGACCAAAATAAATAAATAAATAAAAATGTGTAGTCTGGCTTGCTTCCATTTACTAGGATGAAACATTATCACTTCAAATTTATGAATAGCCTAGGCTATTCTATTGAACCACATTAAACTGATTCCTGGAATAGCACAGCAGCCTATTATAGTAGGCTAGCCAACATATTTCTATAACATTCTATAACATCACTGGAAACATGTTGTCAGTACTCCAGGAATCCTGATTTCCTTAGTGACCAGGAAGTAACAGTTTGTTTCTGGGATGCTTTTGGGTTTTAGTAAACCATAGCCTTCCCAATTGCCTTTAAAGGACTATGTACCCCCATCTAAATATGGGCATGTGCTCGCGATGGATTTCAAGGAATGTCCGAGCACCACAAACTTGCGCTGACAGTCCATCGCGTCTCGCGCTGCTCCACGCGATTCTTTCACATCCAGAAAGGCTTCAGTTTGACTCTTTTCATCCTCCTTCATTTTAAACTTTAACTGTTGATGAACAGTTTTTTAAAAAAGGTTAAGTAAGTGGAAAAACACGGTGATATCCTCAGCGAATTCTATATTACTCTGTATCACTACTGAACGCAATGTCCCGGAGGAAAGTGAGGGGACTCACGAAAACCGGGCGACAGGTGAGCGAGGACCCGGACCTCGACAGTTTACTGTCAAACCTGTCGCCCGAAGAAATGGAGGAGCTGCAGAAAGAAGTTTCCGTCGTTCCCGATCCAGATCCGAGTGAAATAATCGTTGTGGACCAAACGGATTTAAAACCAACCGCGCCACTTAAAAAAGAATCACAACAAAGCAGCCAGACCGATGACTTCAGATCCCGCTTACAGAGGAACCTGTCAACAGAGGTAAAATATTCACTACCTTACAAGTTCATCTATGAAAATGTGAATGACTGAGTTTGAACCAACATGCTTAATGCAGTAGGAGCTTGAAATACATGCAAAACAAATCAATACAAATAATGTGGTTTTCTGGGCAAATATTTCCAAGTTCTAGGGTATTGACAGATTTTTTTCAATATAGATTTATGCCTATATCATTTTAGGACTCTTGTATGTCTTTAGCGAAAGTCACCATATTTTTACATCTTGCACATATTTGTACAACTTTTACAAATTACTTTAAATGTAAAAGGGGTGATGGGCATAAATGTTTACTTTTTGAGGCATGATACAAACAGGAGAAATAACCCTCCTAAGATATATTTAAAGGAGATATATCTATCTTTGGATGTTAAGTCTCTTGAAATGTTGGCCCGGTTGAAGTTCCTTGGTTGATTGCTCCTTTGCTCACTGCCTTTTAAGGATAAGTCTGCCAAGGCTGGAGCTTTCCAGTGCAAAACAGTGTAGCTCACAAATCAAACACTCAGCCACTGTGCAAGTTTACATCTTCACTGTGAAACATCCAGTGTAAACATCCAGTGCTCATGCATTACAGGTTTTGTATAACCATCTATGTCGAAGCACTGTCTTCAGTTGAACATTTTAATATTGATATGTAGGCCTAAGCTACTGGCATTTCCTTCAGTCGGCTCCCCCAAAACAAAAAATATAACACATGTTGCATATGTCACCTTGTTTGTCCATAATTCATACATGTTGAATCCTCAGGGAGAGCCGAAGAAGGAGAGCCGGAAGCAAGAGTACCTGCGTAAGATGGGCCTGAGCCAAGAGAAGAATACCTCCGCGTCTGACAGCAAAGATGGAGGGCTTCAGAGGACCCCCTTCACCTCTTCTTTCTCTAAACGTGATGGTAGAAAGGAGGACAGGACCCGCAGAGTCACAGAGGGCAGCAAAGATGACAAATTTGGCCCATATGCCCTTTCTAGGAAGGACGAGGAGAGTGAGAAGCAAGAAGAGGTGAAGGAACAAAATGATGGGAGTAAATTCAAAGATAGAAGAGAGATGAGCGAAAGTAGCAGCAGCAAAACCAAAGAATTAATATCCAAGCTTCAGGAGAAGAAGGAGGATAGTAAAGAGAAAAACAGAAAGGAAGACAGTTGGAAAAGGGAATCTGGGGAAAGTAGAGCAAAGGAGATGATTTCTAGGATAAAGGACAAAGAGGAGAAGGAAAGGGAGAGAAAGGAAGAGATTAGGAAGAGAGAGGAAATCAAAACTAAAGGCTATACATCCAGGTTAGAGGAAAAGCAAAATCAGGTTCTAGAAGACAAAATGAAAGAAGAGAAGAAGTTCAAGGAAGAAAACCAAATAAGAAGGTTAAGCGAAAAGGTGAAAAAGAGCCCTATGTTGGAAGTAAAGGGACTTCCTGAAAATAAAGAGAAAACACCGGAAAAAACTTATGAAAATGTGTGGAAGCCACAAGAATATAATGCAAAATCAAGCAATAAGGGAAGAGGGGATGTTCAGAAACAAAATGAAATTGAAAATGAAGTTCATGAACCCATTAAGCAAGAGAAAATTGGAAACTGTGTCTCAGATACTATTTCAAAAAGTAAGACAAAAGAGGAGGAAGAGGAGGATGAGTCGGCCAGCATGTTTGATGAAGATTTGGAGAGAGTTCGTTGCAACGATCTGAGCATGACTGATCTCAATGTGAACAATTCAGAGGTCATAAAAACCAAAACACTTATTCAGTTCGCAGAGGCCTTAAAAAACAACACACACATCAAAGTGTTTTCTTTGGCTAACTGCCGTGCCGATGACCACGTGGCTTATGCTATTGCCGAGACCTTACGAAATAACAAAAGCATCACTAGCATCAATTTGGACTCCAATCTTCTTACTAGCAAAGGTGTTATGTCCTTGATCCATGCCCTCCAACACAACTCCACACTCACTGAGTTACGCTTCCACAACCAGCGACACATCATTGGAGGAAAGTCCGAGATGGAGATGACCAAAATCTTGAAAGAAAACACGACTCTTCTGAAACTGGGCTACCACTTTGAGTTAGCTGGTCCTCGTATGACCATGACCAATATTCTTAGTCGCAATATGGACCGTCAGCGGCAAAAGCGACTGCAGGAACAGAAGCAGGCACAAGCCCAAGGCACTGGAGATAAGAAAGACACATTAGAAGTTCCAAAACCCGGCTTTGGTAAAGGCTCCCCGAAAGCTTCGCCTAGACCATCTCCTATAACTTCTCCCATACCGTCACCCGCCCCGTCACCCAAGTTGACTCATAAGAAAAGGGTCAGTGGGCTTGGTGGTGGACCACCTCCGCCACCACCACCACCTGGAGGACCACCACCGCCTCCACCGCCAATGCTAGACGGAGACTTCCTGAAGAACTCCCTGACGCCCATGTCACAAAGGAAGCTAGACGATAGGAGAGTAGGAAGAGGAGGAGCTAAAAACTCAAGGGACCAACTTCTGGCTTCCATTAGAGGCAGCAATATAAAAGAGCTCAAAAAGGTAGGAAATTATATTTTTTTAAATGCAATAATATACATTTTAAATTGTAGATTATATATTTGTAGATAATAGTAAAAAGGATTTCATATGTAAATAAAAATACACATATGCATTTTATATATATATATATATATACACACATATAAATGCATTATGTATGGATGGATGGATGGATGGATGGATAGATAGATAGATAGATAGATAGATAGATAGATAGATGTTGAACATTTGAACTCACCATGAATCATATTTTTTCATAGGTTGCATTACCAAAGCTCTTGCAATAAGCCGGCAATGCAGAAAGATAATTATGGGTGAAGAAAACGGCAGGAATGAAAGGACAGACATCTCACAGATCTTGAGAAGATCATTACTCAGAATCTTCCATAAAAAGTCTTACTGCTGCCCTATAGTATGGAAAACATGCAAGGACTCGTATATATGGTGATATTCAACTGCTTCTACCCAGGAGTCTTTGTACAAAATACACTGGACGATAGAAAGAAATGGAAGTGTGGTGCAGTCATGGGTGCTCGGAGGCTTCAGTGGCCTATGGAACTGCAGAGTTGATGCCTTGCTTGTCATTTGCACTAAATGAATAATTTCATATGATCGATTTACTAATGTGTGTTGATACAGTATGTGTGGATGTTGAAAAGATGTTTGTTTCTGCAGTCGAATTGGATCTTCTTATAGCTGACTGAATTGAACTATGTAAGAACAAATAATTGTCTGGATTTTGTCCTAGTTATTTTGGGTTTGGGAATCTCTGTTGTAAAAGCTCTTGCTGATCAGGGAATAAAGGTGGGATTCTAATAAAAAATTACAAATAATATATAGTTCCATGGTACTGCGGAATTTTTAATACCTTGTTTTGAATGATTGGGTGTGAAAGAGAACAGGATTTCAGCTTTCAAGAGAAAGCAATGGATAATCAGATCTGTGAATATGACTGTGTAAACATACAATATTTATTTTGATTTATTTTGAGTTTTCCTTTAAAATTGCATGTAATCCATTGAGTTGATAAATGTTAATCACTGTAAAGTGTTTTTTTTTTTTTACCATCCATTTGTAATTTATCAAAAAACATTAAAAATGTAGTGAGTTTTTACTTTGGGAATGGAAGCAATCTCTGCACATAATAAAGGTTCATGTACCTCACGTGCTTTGAAGACAATATATTTTCATGCTTGTATGATCTCAGTCTCTTCAAGAGCACATCTAGTAAAAGCTACAATTGAATGTTATGCTAATTCAATTTGTGTTAGAAAATAAAATTAGTTTTGTATGAATATGCCAGATAAAGATATGATTGGTCCATTGGATTTTACTTTATTAATTTCAGGTCATTGTGAGAAAAATATCAGAATCATGTTTGTTTCATCAGTGTTTCATCTATTTATTTTTTATTGGATTTCATCTTGAAACTAGTTTTAGTTGTAGTTATCACTGGTCTGTTAACATCAAAACAAACTCCTTCAAGGGGTACTCCACCCAAACATGAAAATTCTGTCATCATATTATCTTCTTTTAAGCTTCATATAACCTTATGCAATACTGACCTTGTTAATCTTTTTCGTTTCCTCCAATCTAACTGAATCATTGTATGAGGACATAAAAATGCACTAAAAGTTTTAGAGTCTAGTTCAGAACCATAGATAGAATGAATGATTCTAGTATTAGTGAATACTAGCTCTTTACATGATCACACAGATCCTAATAAAGGGCTGTTGCTCGCTTCCAGAGCTACAATGAGCACCTTGGGCATGGAAAAGTCAGTGATCTAATGCATTGTTGCAAATGCCACATAATCCTGCTTAGCTCATTTGGTCACTAGAATAAAGAACTATACATGAAGGCTATGTAGGACGGTCAACGAAAAAGAACAACACAAGAACACACTTTTTATCTTTAAAGCCACTTGTGAGGTAACACTGCAAATTACATCCAACTTGGTCACAGGTTACACATTTAAAATCTTTTCTTGTAGATTTATACTCTTCAAATAAATGGCAGATGCTTATTGCAGTGCATAGATTATTGCTTTTAAAGTAAAGCGTAGATTACTTTGTAATTGCTGGATTGCAAAGGTCTGTTGTTCATCATTTTCAGAGCCCTTCAGAAGTGGACTTCTCCTTCAGAGTTTGAAAGTTGATTGAATCGAAGCAAGCTAGTTTATATTTTGATTGCCCCTGACTAACCCTCAGCACTGCTGAAATGTCTATATTTGGTCATTTCTCAGTGCAGGCTCAGTCTGCATCTCATTCCTTTCCCTTTCCTAATAATGGAAACATAGCCAACAGCCTGTCGGACTCAGAGCAATGACTTAAAGGCGACATGAGGGAGAGAGAGAGATTCTTGAGTTCTTGTTTTAATGCAGAGCCATCTACTAATTTATAGTGTTGCTCCATCTCCTCTGGGCCCAAAGAAGAATCTCTACTATAAAGGACAAGCTCAGTTTTATTAGTCACTTGACAACTTTCATTACATATTGCGAGATACTAGAAGTTGAAGTTTTTCAGGCATAATTGTGATATATAATCTCAATTCCAAGTCAAAATGAGCAATAGCCAAATTTAAAAGCACAATTAGGCCTACAGCTTCTTATATCTTATATTGTTTAATCCCAGGTGAAAACAATGAGTGGAGGCCCTCATAGCCTCTGGACGAGGTGGAGCTCACATGAAAAAATATTATAGTAATTTATAGTAAATACTATAGTGTTTTTGAACCATACTATAGTAAAGTGTATTATACTGTATATATTAAAGTATTTATCTATAGTATGGTTCAAAAACACTATAGTATTTACTATAAATTACTATAGTATTTTTTCATGTTAATTCACACATTTTGGGGACCTCTGCTTATTATCGCACTGTCAATGGTTGCAGTTGGTAGAAATACTGCCACTAGAGGGTCCTCTGTACAACGATCACAAAGAAAGAGACCGCAAAAGAACACGCGAACAGCCTGACGTCACCCGCAGCAACAGCACGTGTCTGATTACGTCAGTGCGAACAGGAAAAGAACAAAATGGAGGAGTACGCGAGGGAGCCATGGTGAGCCGACAGCCCGAAACTACTTATTGTTTTATACATTTTAAACAGTTATATATCTGTTTAAATAGTCTGGTTAGTTGTCAGGCTGTTTGATGCTCGAATTATCGTGATATGGTCGGTTTGATGGACGCTACTCAACGCGATGTCCTTCAGTGAAGGCTTCATGCTGTCAGTAAAGCACATGACCTTGTTCTGCCGGTGTTCTACCTCCCATTAAAACAGATGGTAGCATAATTCGATAGCGAAAAGTGCTACCTATCAGATTTTGCTTCTAGCATGATATCAATAAGGTGTGAGGCTTTATTAACATGTACACCTACCCCAACCCTAAACCTACTCTTATAGTAGGATAAATACAGTGTTGGTAGCATAATCTGATAGGTAGCATTATCTGTCAGAACACCGGCATCCGTGATCAGTTGATTTTGTTTTTATATTATGTTGTCTAATAATATATATTATTTAAATGTTTGAGCTATTAAAAAACAGAATATATATAATTTCTATTAACATATGGGCAGCGGGATCTGTAGATCAACCGACTAGCAATAAGACGTGAAAGCACAAGCACTAAAGAAATGCCTTTATATTTTATAAGACTTGCTTTTTGTCTCGTTTATTGGGACACATTATGAATACTTGTTCGAGTAGGATTTTCATGAACAAAAATGAAGTCATTTTTAGAGGTGTTCCATGGTAATACCATATTGTTATTGTTTTTAAACCGTGTTTACCAGAGTACTTTTTTTTGCATGGGTGGTTAGTAGGAGAGGTGTGCTTTATTTACTGTTATCGTTCTCATCATCATGACCTCTCCTTGTTTCTCAGCCCCTGGAGGATAGTGGACGACTGTGGGGGCGCCTTCACCATGGGGGCCATTGGTGGAGGGATCTTTCAGGCCGTCAAAGGCTTTAGAAACTCTCCTTCTGTGAGTGATTCTCCATGCTGATGATACAGTGATGCTGTATTATTTTAGTTTAACTGCATGAAGTTCTTCTTGGGTCCAATATTAAGATGACATTGTTTTTTTGTTTTTCATCTGTTTAGGGAATGAATCACAGAATGAGGGGTAGCTTGACAGCCATAAGGACCAGAGCGCCACAACTAGGAGGTAATGTAAAGTTCAAAGGTTATCTATCACATGGTTGCCACATGTATGCAGAGTGATACACTCTGAAAAACTAAAACGTTTGGGGTCAGTAAGATTTATTTATTTATTTTTTATGTTTTTTAAAGTAAAACCAAAGTGGCATTCATTTGTACAAAATAAAAAACTAATACTGTGAAATATAATTACAATTTTAAAATAATGTTTTATTTGGAACTTTTCAGCAGCCATTACTCTAGTCTTTTAGTGTCACATGATCCTTCAGAAATCATTCTGATATGCTGATTTGGTGCTCAAAAATGTCTTATTATAATCAATGTTGAAAACGGTTGTTGTGCTTCATATTTTTGTAGAAACTTACATTTTGTTTCAGGATTGTTTGATAATTGGAAATGCATTTATTTATTTGAAGCTTTTATTTAAAATTTTTGTAACACAGGGCTCCAGACTGCGCCTAAAACTGTCGCATTTGCAACCAAAAATATTTATTTGCAAGTGATATTTTTGCTGAGATCGCCACTGACGACTATATAAATTTACATGTGATGACTTAAAAATGTGCAAGTAATGCCTTTTTTCCTGCTTGTTTTGCGATCACATCTTTTGTTATGTTGACGTAATAAACTGAGACGATGCGCTTCAAAGTTTTAGTGGAAAAAAGACTTTCAAACAGTCTTCATCTCTGCCGAACAGCAGCACTGACGGCACTCTTGCTGAAAGCAGCTCCAGTTGTGGCAGCAGGAGAGAGATCGAAAATTATGGAGACATGCGAAGTAAAAGTGCTGAAAAGCAGTGTCTATTTTGTGCACAACTTGAACAAACTACAACAGGCAAAACTGTCAGCTGTGTGGACATTAACAGTATCGTTAACAATTCTCATTTAGAATTGATACTAATATGGCTTTGTCTTATCAAGATCTTTGGTCTACATGCTGTGTTCTGTTGCGTGAACTTCATATTATTTGTAGCGTATCTTATCTGCCGTCCAGTAATCACAACAAGCTTTGTGCTCCGTTACCTTTTAATAAACAAAGTATCAGCTTTAAAATTCTGCTAAATTCATAATGAAATTCAAACAATAAATACCCTTTTGGCACTCTTTACTGTGGCATGAGCAATCGCCTTAGCACCTCAGGTCAAGCGGCACGTGAACCCATCATATCTTTCTCTTTACTACTATAGTACATAATTAACATGAATGGACACCAAAGGGTATATTATAACATACAGTACAACTTACTGAAATGTCTCATGAAATCACTCATTCAATGTGTTTCAAACTGTGGAAGACGTGTAAAGCTTGTAAATAATGCCACGTAACAATATTTACCTCAGAATAATCATTCGGCGTGCATATGCTCATCAGTCAGCTAGAAAAAATAACTATAAAGAGGAGCATTTTGCTAAATATATGCACTATATTACATATTCATTACGTAACCTGTTGTTTACATGATAAGAAAGAATGCAAGGAGCTAAAGATAAAATTCAACACCACCTATATAATTGCATGTTACTAATGAAGAAAAACAGACTGGACGTGTGCAAGACATATGACAACATTTATAGGATTTGAGGAGGAGCCCAAACTACACTCAATGGCCAAGTAATGCTGACATAGTTATGTTCCATGATATTGGCACTGATTCTGTGTAATAAACAAAATAAACAATTATTTGTGACTGAGTGATATTCAGGATTAATATATTAAAAAAAAAATGAGTAATGTATAATCTGGATTAATTGTCCATAATTTGGCCATTTTGAGGTTGTCAAGATTAGCAGATAACTGAGTCTTAATAGCTAATTTTTATTTATTTATTTGTTTGTTTAAATTAACCATTTTTTCCATTTTATTTATTTATTTAGACGTTGTCTGCATCACACATCTTGGTTTTACTTTAAAATATATTACACAATACAAATGATTGTCAAATGCTTGTCATCGTTAGGAAGCTTTGCTGTGTGGGGTGGCCTCTTCTCCATGATTGATTGTGGACTGGTGAAAGTGAGGGGCAAAGAAGACCCCTGGAACTCGATCACAAGTGGAGCCATGACAGGAGCCATTTTAGCAGCAAGAAGTAAGTCCAAACCCAAAGAAATGTGGATAATGATGTGGTCATGTAAGTGAGTTAATACATATTAAGCGCATTCTTCTTTTTTTTTATTATTATTATTTTAAAAAATAATAACATATGTTTATGTGTGTGGTATTAATCTTTTGTCTCATCACAGATGGGCCAGTGGCCATGGTTGGCTCTGCTGCAATGGGAGGTATACTGCTTGCATTAATAGAGGGTGCAGGAATTCTGATTACAAGGTTTGCCTCAGCACAATTCCCAACTGGTAAGTGTGCAGAGTCATCCTTTGAAACTGAGTAAAACTTTTTCAAATGTGAATATTCAAAAGTAATATTTAAATCATAACAGAGAAGCCAACATCATCTTTTCTCTACAGGCCCACAGTTTGCAGAAGAACCTGCTCCCATGCCTGCTTCATCATTTGGAGACTATAGACAGTACCAATGAGAAGCCTTTTAAAACTCAAGGCCTTTTCTTATTCCATGAACTCATCTAAGACACTGAGGTTACAGTGTGGACCTCATTCATCAACAGAGCATGCCACCAACCACGAATGACTGTGACAAAGGGAATATGAAGGGCAAACACTATTGTTCCTGTCATTGCGTTTGTTTTCAGTATGCCATTTGCTATTCTCAGCTTTATCATTGGCCTGTGGGTCACCCTCTATTTAAGTCAAAACTCAGTTCTGTGTTTTCATCCACATGTTCTGTGTTTTTGTTTTTTGTTTTCTGATTTTGTTGCTAACACAGCTGGAAAAGTTTGATGAAGCAATAGGTATACTGTTTAAGTCATGCTAGGTTGTTGAAGTTGAGCCCCAATCAATTGGCTGTATAAAGTGTGTGTGTGTGTGTGTGTGTGTGTGTGTGTGTGCGCATAAGAGTTTAATACATGCCTGTGCACTGATCGTTTGCCTTAATGTAAACTTTCTCATGGGCCTCAACAAGATCGTATATACATATTGGAGATTTTTATTGGCTGTTCCATGCCAAACCTTCTCTTGCAGAATATATTCCTTCACGTTTTACTTTTTGAAGTAGCTATTTATTTTCTAGAAGTAAAACTTTGTCGTTTCAAGATGTTATGCTGTATTGTACTTTAAGTATAATTATATAATTTCTCTACAGTGAATGTTAGGAGTTTTGATCACAAAGGATGCATCAGAAAAAAAGGTTTATGAATGGAGAGAATTATTAGTCTCTTCTGGTGGATATATGAGCCAAATTAAACTAGTTACTACTGTGGTGGTTTTTGTGTGAAAATGTTATTTGCCACTGAATTTGGTAATTGCTTGTCTGTAGTAGTTTTACTGACAAGATTAGCAGAATCTCCATTTCAAGGTTTATCTACCAAGTAAAACAAAATTTAAAAGGTAGTAATGTTGTCCACTAGAGGGAGATACAGACTTGACATCAAGCACAGAAATTGTCAAGTTGAAATGTAGATTTAACTAATATCAAAGGGGAGGGGGGATGAAAAAACACCGCCCAAAAAAAGACAATCAGTTGAAGTCAAACGGCTAACTATCTACATTTCTTCAACGTCCTGACGTCAGAAAAACATTTACACGTCAAGGACAGCTTTTAGATTTTCTTTTTAAATATATTTAAAATTTGGATTTAGCTAACTGTAAATTGCTCGATTGTATGTTTCTAGAGAACATTTGATAGCAGTTAAGGAAGAGTCAGTATTTTGGGAGAATTTTAAACGTCTGCAGAAAATTACTTTTGTCAATGTTTACAAGTACATACAATGCACGGCTAGCCGTTGATTATCCCTTACTTAATACACATGAATCTGTGAGTATGATTCATTGAACTCACGGCTTCACTGGAGTCTATGGCGGACGTCCACTGATATCAAATGAGCAAAGGTCAATGCTCATCGTCATCGGGCAAGACTCTACAGTAAACAATCCTTTTTGTCCCGCCTAGAGGCCCTCCATTTCTTATGCGATGATTAGTCATGAGTCTACAACAACCGGCCAATAATTGAAACGGTGACATTTGTCTTGTAATTCAGCACTTGTAATTTTATAAACACCGTTCCACACGGCGTACATGGGAACGGACACACATTTAAGTGAATGGCTGTTCTGGCTTGTAAAAGGCTTTTAATTTTATTAGTTGACTAGTTTGTAGGGAAAAGTATTTTTAGTTTTGGAATAACCAATATTTTTGTTGGTCACCAATGCTAATGCCTGACGTTACTTTTACAATGTGCAAACTATTGATTACTTCTATAAATCAGAATATTTATTAACATGAGGAAATTGTGTTGTTAAATGAAGAAATTCACAAATGTGTTGAATTCAGTGTGTTTAATCCTTTTCGTTCTCTTTGCATGTTGCTGGACAAAATAAGGCATTCTAGCAGACAAATGTTTTCCTTTGAAAACTGGACATATAACCTGCTGTTTTCATTGGTTTTGTTGTGTTTCACGTCATTCAGTATTTTGCTTTGGTGATTTTCAGCCTTGCCGGTTGACGTCCCTTTATGGGAAAGTAATTTTCTCTGACCTTTTGCCTCAACAGTCACAGGTCCAAGTAGTTTGGCTTGACTTCTGCAATTCCGTTTTATTTTCGCTCCAATCCTTCTCATTCAGTAAAAGCATGTCTCCTATAAAAAGCCCTGGCACTTTACCTCACACTGCTTCATCCTGCTTGTATGCAAGTTTGTTTGGAGACAGCAGCATCAGGAGGAAGGTCAAGTTGAAGTGCAAACAACTCATTAATAATTTAAGGCAGCAAACATGACTGGTTGCTAATCTACATAGCTCCTAAAAAGTGCTACGATTATTAATTCAGGGCTTTTGAAGGCACTGTGGGAGCGTAGCATTCTTGATTGTATACAAGAGCATTGAACAAGCTCTGGCCAGGCACTCAAGATGTTTGGTGAAAGACTCCAAAAACTTTCTGTGTTGCTGGAGATGTGGTTTGATTTGTGGTCTGAATGAGGAAGAGAGAGTGCATGTGGCATTTTAAGTTATAGGTGAATACTTAGAGAATGACGTGCTATTGCAACAATCTCAGACCTATGTCCATCTATGAGCACTGCAAAGTAACAAGCTATCAAAGAGACTTTTAATTAGATGTTTTTCTCACTTGAGGCCCTATGCTTTACCACCAGATACACACTAACTAGCTGCTGTTATTTCCTGATCTGCATGGTATCAATGTTTGAAACGGACTGAAGCTGATATTTAAGCAATTTATAAATTAGGAGACATTTTCTTGTCTCTTAAATGATTTAAAATGATGTATAGATAATTTAGATAAATTTATAGAAAATAAATTCAAGTGTTCTTTTTTATTTATTTATTATTTCAATTGAAGTGACAGGGCAACATATCAGCTGGGTGACAGTTTGATGATAAGAAATGTAAAGAATGAATATCTTTATTATTTATTGTTACTAAAGCAGTGTGTATTTGATATTTTGTATATTGAGAATATTAGTATTTTAATTAAAAACCATAACTATTTCTTCTATAAATTCAAAGTTAATTGTTTGTAACAAAATTTGAAGAAGTTTGATTTTGTCAATTGTGCCCTGAAGAATCAGCCATATATTTCTTGTGAAATATTGGTGCTTAATAATGATCTTAAAACGTCATAGGTGTGTCTAATTGTTCTTCAGTGGATACAGTCAAGCCTTTTATTTTCAGAAAGACTCTTTACAGTGAAACATTGACATCTCTGAATGACTCAGTGATGCATTTGTGTCCAGTTTTAACCAATGAATGCCATAAATCTGCCCTTTTAAATTTTCTCCTTGTTTTCATCACTCTTCTGCTCTGTTCCTTCACTTCTTCCTGGGAGAATTACAGATCATTTTTACAGATGTGAGGCTTGCAGGCAATTGCATGGAATAAACGGCAGTTCATAAACGTCATATTAACTATTAATGTGAATAATCAGAGTCTGCCTTGTGAACAGTGGCAAGCGGAAAAAATAAATAAGACGGAATACATTAGACATGACAGCATGATGTACAATAGACATTATCACTGTTGGTGATAATGACCCTCAGATGTTTGGTGGAATGCTGTGCATTTAATGAGGTCTTGGTATGCAGAGCACTACTCTAGGCTTCTGTAACACAACTTTTGAAAGTGACTGCATTCACTTCTGTGTCATGCTGACATGTAAGAGTTTTTTAATGAAAGAAATATTTCAGTTTAAAAACAAGTTAAGCTCAACCGACAACTTTTGTGGCGTAATGTTGATTACCAGAAGTCATTTTGGCATGTTCCTTATTTATTAAAAAGTAAACATCTGTATTATTTGAGCTGTTGAACCGTTTTTTTTTTTTATCAAATTTGATTTAAAGTTTATGCTGCTCTGTTGTTGTCATACATCCTCTTTTCCCAGACATGTCCTGCCCATGATTTCTAAATTGCCTAAAATGTCCTGGTTTTGGCTTTGTTTTCCTATTGTTTTTATGCTTGCTGAAGGTAATGACTGAAAAATAGTTTGACTAGTGTGCCGGCATTGTACATAATTGACCAATCGTTGCGTGCGAGAAGGTGGGATCTATAGAGAACGATCAAAGCAATGCAAATACACTTACATTTAATGTATGAGAACTGTAGAGCACGTCAATAGGAAACCAAGCCAAAACTCTGACGTTTAAGGCAGTTTAGAAATCCAGGCCAATCCATAGGAAAAATTTATTGCTCAGTGGTTGCTTTTCCTAAGCTCAGGAGACTTAGATGAGATTCTCATATATCTCTCATTTTAGTATCAACAGCATTTCAGATGTTTCTCCTAAAATTCCTTAGAAGAAATAGAAGTAGACACAAATGAGACATTAGAAATATTTGAGAAAAAAAGAGTCAAAACAGAGAATGTGTTGGAAGAAACATAGAATATCTCTTTATTGTCTTGCTGCAATCTCTATCAAGACTCCATTATAGGAATATTTTATTGCTCAGTGGT
>NW_015638024.1:2619173-2619654 GCF_001515625.1 Sinocyclocheilus rhinocerous | reverse complement strand
GAGTCTGAGTACTGCAATGGAAAAGACGTTAACAGATACACTGTTCTGAGTCTGAGTTCTGTCAGGGAAAAGACACTAACAGAGCAAGTTCTGAGTCTGAGTACTGCAATGGAAAAGACGTTAACAGAAACACCAAAGTTTTGAGTCTCCAGCGCGTCCAGTGAGACAATAGCAGATCAACCTACGTTCTGAGTCTCCGGCCTGTAAGGGTGAGACACTAACAGAGCAAGTTCTGAGTCTGAGTACTGCAATGGAAAAGACATTAACAGAAACACCAAAGTTCTGAGTCTCCGGCCTGTTATTGCTCAGTGGTTGCTTTTCCTAAGCTCAGGAGACTTAGATGAGATTCTCATATATCTCTCATTTTAGTATCAACAGCATTTCAGATGTAATTCCTTAAATTCCTTAGAAGAAATAGAAGTAGACACAAATGAGACATTAGAAATATTTGAGAAAAAAACAGAGAATGTGAAGAATGTGG
>NW_015638024.1:2618493-2619005 GCF_001515625.1 Sinocyclocheilus rhinocerous | reverse complement strand
CTAAGACATGAGAAAGTTCTGAAAGAAAGGAATCCAAAATGACAATGGGAGAGAAACGTGTGAGAAACATGGGAGATCTCTTTATTGTCTTGCTGTAATCTCTTGCAAGACTCCATTATAAAAATGTTTTACTGCTCAGAGAGGTTTCTGTTTTTATTGCAATTGGGTTTTTCGCCTTTAATGGTCAGGACAGTAGGAGTAGAGACAGGAAACAATTGGACAGGTGAGAATTGAACAGGAGCAGGAAAGTACCTTTAGCTGGGATTGTCTGAGGTGCAGTTGTGCCTTCACGTCGATGTGCTGCCCACAAGGCTATGGCTCTGACAGAGAGCCATAGCCTTAGTATCCAGAGAGCAGGATACTAAGGGGTGATTCTCTTATATGTCTCATTGAGATATCAGCTTTGTCTTAAGATGTCTTCAGTTTTATTTTAGGAGAAACGTTAAACTTTTACTAATATTGTAAATACTAAAACTATCATTTAAATAGCATTAAACATTTCAGAATATCAA
>NW_015638024.1:2617061-2617170 GCF_001515625.1 Sinocyclocheilus rhinocerous | reverse complement strand
TGCTTTTCCTAAGCTCAGGAGACTTACTCATATATCTCTTATATCTCTCATTTTAGTATCAACAGCATTTCAGATGTTTCTCCTAAAATTCCTTAGAAGTAGACACAAA
>NW_015638024.1:2615608-2616679 GCF_001515625.1 Sinocyclocheilus rhinocerous | reverse complement strand
ATGGTCAGGACAGTAGGAGTAGAGACAGGAAACAATTGGACAGGTGAGAATTGAACAGGAGCAGGAAAGTACCTTTAGCTGGGATTGTCTGAGGTGCAGTTGTGCCTTCACGTCGATGTGCTGCCCACAAGGCTATGGCTCTGACAGAGAGCCATAGCCTTAGTATCCAGAGAGCAGGATACTAAGGGGTGATTCTCTTGTATGTCTCATTGAGATACCAGCTTTGTCTTAAGATGTCTTCAATTTTATTTTAGGAGAAACGTTAAACTTTTCATGTAAATAGCATTAAACATTCCAGAATATCAAGGTTTACTAGTTTAAATGTTTAAATTTATCTTCAATGTCCAGCATTGTATACACCACATTTTCCAAACACGCTAGAAAGGACTTACAAGTGCAAGATGTTTAGTATAAGAGCATTACCTTTTTTAACAAATGTAACACTAGTGTACCAGTTTTTTTGTTTGTTTTTTTTGTGTGTGCTTTGTTTAGTATAAAAATTTTGTCTTGTACAGCCCAATTTTGCATGTATTTAAATATAGGTTATGGTTTCCTCTGTTAAATCACTGTGCAATAAAACACTGTCTACATAAAACAACTTCAAATATGACAATGCATGTATTGTCTTTGAATGAAATGGTGTAGATAAATGACATTGAAGCTAACCAGACGGAAGAAAAATAAAATAAAAAGCTTCTCCTACACTAAAGACTCGAGAGCTCTCACATTTGTCTCCTCTAAATTTTAGAAGTGATCTCAATAACTTTACAAAGTGTGCACCAAGTCAAACGCCTCAATATGAGCTCAAACATTTCTTCCATGTATTAATAATCAAATTGGTCAATTAATAATCAATACTGAGTCATAAGCCATTTATGTGCCTTTCATCAAAGAAAGCTCCAGGGTTACATTTTCTGTAGATCAGTTTTGATTAAGGCATCGGTACATTACTGTTTCCAACAACAAATTATAAAAATAATAATTAATAATAATAATTTATGCATTTAGCAGACGCTTTTATCCAAAGCGACTTACAATTGGGGGATACATAAAGCGATTCTTCTTAAAAGA